>NC_138774.1:85744011-85954011 GCF_965119305.1 Pelophylax lessonae
TTACGTTGGGTGTCGTTGGGTGTCCTACCTGTGGATATTGCTGCATTATGTAAAACTATTAGAATAATTTTTTAAAATTTAAAATGTAATGCCTCAAGACTTTTCATAAATTTAAAGGGTGCATTGAGATTGTCTATCAATTTAAAGGGTGCCTCGACTGAAAAAAGGTTGAGAACACTAATGTAGACAAAATAGGCTGCAGGAGATCAGCAGGACTGGGAAGCAAGGATGAAAGAGAGATGAACAGCGGTATTTGAATATTGTTTTTTAAGCAATGTTTTATATTTTACATTGCTTAAGCAAATAAAATGTCATTCAGTTTGGTTTACATCTACTTTAAATATACAGGGGTAGGGGGTTAAACACATCAACAAGACAGGTGTTCCCGTCTTTTCTAATAAGCTTGATATGACAATATGCAAGTTACCTAATACAGTTCTTGTTTATGCATCATACAATATACGTGTCTGTATTTGGTTCTTTTTTTTCTCTGCACATTACTTCTGTACATGTTGCATGTGCTGATTCCATGTTCATTTTTCTTATCTTCAATTATTGATATTACACAAAAAAAGAAAATTGAACATGCATGGCCAGCCTAACATACCCATGCTCGTTTTAACCAAAAAAAGAGAGCTCACAGAGGACTATACAAGAGGCATAAAAACACAGTAGGAACTTATTTTGTGAAAATAGATTCCTGGATTATTATTAAGCAGTGGATGTGCATTAATTATTTTTTAAAGATAAGGATATCATTTAGTGTCACCTGAAGGCATATGACTTTATACATGGCCAGTATTATAGAGCCAATAACATGTCAAAAAAGAAAACAAATAATTCAATAATAATAATATTAATCCAAATGCGTATTGCTAATAACGGAAAAAGCCTTATCCATATCTTGATGATGTACATGTTCAATTTTCTTGTACAATTTTCTGTTTGATTTACCAAAAACCACATAATATGAGGTCAAAACTAAAGGCCTGTACACACGATATGAAATTCTGAAGGGAAATTTCGTCCGACGAGCGATCTGCCGATTTTCGGATTGTTAGTATGGTGCTTTCGACAGCCGATTACGAATTTTCGGACGACAAAAACTGTATGTGCAGGCTATAAAATTTTTATCGTACATCAACACAACGTCTGATTTTCATTTAATTAGTACAGTTTTCGTCCAAAAAAAATCGTAAGAGCAAGAACTAGGCATGCTCAGAAACGAGAACTAGGCATGCTCAGAAACGAAAGAACACATACAAAACAATTCAACACATGACATCACTTCTGAAGTAGAATTCTGTCGTACGGGAATTTTCGTATGAAAGTAACCTCTTCACTTTTGAAATGAGACTAGCATGCAACAAAAAACGGACGACAGATCGTTCGATAATCTGATCATGTGTACGGGGCTTTAACAACACTTTCAATTGTATCCAATTAGGCAGGCCTTTGTACTACATAGTTGAAGGTAAATCTCAAAGGTTTACATAGCCTATTGCATAAGGCTCCTTGCACACTGCAGCTTAAAAATGCTCAGTACAGCTTTTTTTTTATGAGCTAAAATACAGCCCATTCATTCTAATGTGCCTATGCACACAGGCACGTAAATGAGTGCCGCGTATTCTTCAGTAAGAACAAAATAGAAAAATCTGCATTTTTGGACAGTAATTTACGCCTAATGTGCGCATTTGAGCGCAAATTCGCGCAAATGCGATCAAATGAAATCACACGATAATACTGTTGATCTGAAAAAATTGCATATTCAGAGGCACGAATTTGCGCGAACGCATATGTGCGAAAATACTCGCAAATCAATTTTTGTCAATAAGACAAAATTACAGCTGAAAAAGGAGATGCTCAAACAGAAGTATCGTGTGCAAGAGGCCTTAGGGTGGGCACCTCAAAGCTCAAACACATATATGTGTGTGCATGTGTATTTATACTCATGGTGTCAGTAGTTTTTATTATTTTTTACAATTTCATATTTTTGATTCGTTTTAAAAAAAAATTTAGGAGCCCTTTTAGGGGATTTTGGTAAAATATCAGGAGGTATCTGCGCCACATAGGGTGATTAGGGTGTGCCCAGGCTCAAAATTGTATAATGTATGGCCAGCCTTAAGGGCCATACACACTATAAGATTTTCTGAAGACTTTTGTCTTCAGATTTACCTTTTCTATGTAGTGCAAGGTCCTGCCAGATTGCATACAAATTGAAAGTATTTAGGTTTGACCTCATATTATATGGTTTTGGTAAATCTAAAGGAAAAAGTCTCCAGAAAATCTTATAGTGTGTATGGCCCATTAGTTGTGGTAATGTGCAATGCCCTATGCACACATACAAATCCCATAGTCCGTAGTCCCTAGTCCATCTCAGGAGTGAGAAAAAGAGAGTGGCTTTGTTGCAACATATAGTTGGACTATGTAGAACAAACTTAGCAGCCCTCTAACAGAAAGTTGAATTGCAAAAGCCATACAAAAGGAATTTAGATATTTGGAGGAAGCTGGGAGCAATAGAAGGTACTTTTCTGAGTTAGGAATACATGTATGAATCAAAATTATATTTTTTTATCCGGAGTTTAGTGTCATGTCTAATGCCTCCCTAAGATGCCAGCCAGGTTTAGGAGTAAAGACACAAACAATAAACAGCAATGACAAATCGCAAAGATCTCTCACCTGTGACTGCATCAAATATCCCTTTTTTTCCCTGCAATATTTTGGATGTGATCCTAAAAGTCCGAGCACGGATATCAACCTGTCAGTCTTTTCATCACAAACTAAACATTTTGCTGTTTTGTGTTCAACTTATCAAGTATAATATCCAGGGGAATGCATAATGCTGACAAAGTCAATAATTAACTTCTTTTTCAATGTCATTTTACGCACGCAGGGATAATCATATCCACACTGAATTCACCAGGAAAAAAAAAAAAAAAGCAGGAGAGACAGGAAAATGTCAGATGCGGTTTTCTTACCTATTGAGCCGCTGTGTTAAGTCACTTGTTTTCCCAAAGGTAATTTCTTAGACTCTTTATTTCAGTCTCTTGGGACCTAGTCCCTCCCAACAATGGTTGGCAGATGTAAGACTGACTGGAACAAAGGCATTAGTATGACACTTGAAACAGTCAGTTAGGACAAGCCAATGACGGATATTAAATTGTGGAAAAGGAACATAGTCTTTTATTTGTAGGCTATCTTTGCTAAATTCCTCTTAAATCTGAACTTCGGTCTAACAACAAAAAAAAACACATATTAATGCAGCTAGCTTTAAAAATGATACATGCATTCATATAAGGAAGGTATTAAAAACCATGACCACTTGGCAAAAAGTCAAAGTACTTATTTTATTTATTTAACCACTTCCTTCCCAAGCCTATTCTGACACTTCACTCCTACGTGTAAAAATCTACTTTTTTTTGCTAGAAAATTACTGCTAGAACTGCCAAACATTATTTTTTTTTTTTTTTTGGAGACACCCTATAGAATAAAATCGTGTGTGTTGCAATTTTTTAAGTCACACGGTATTTGCGCGGCAGTTTTTCAAACGCAATTTGTTTGGGAAAAAAAATACATTTTTATGAATTAAAAAAAAAAAACAAACAAAGTAAAGTTAGCCCAAATTTTTTGTATCATTTAAAAGATGATTTTGCACTGAGTAAATAGATACCTAACAGGTCATGCTTTAAAATTGCATCTGCCCGTGGAATGGTGGCAAACTACGGTGCTTAACCACTTTACCACCGGATTTTGCTGTCTTATGTCTAGGCCACTTTTTGCGATTCGGCATTGAGAGACTTTAACTAACAATTGCGCGGTCATGCAACGCCGTACCCAAACAAAATTTACGTCCTTTTTTTCCCACAAACAGAGCTTTCTTTTGGTGGTA
The DNA here is from genome assembly GCF_965119305.1 of Pelophylax lessonae. NCBI lineage: Eukaryota > Metazoa > Chordata > Amphibia > Anura > Ranidae > Pelophylax > Pelophylax lessonae. The sequence continues at coordinate 85,747,901 of NC_138774.1, forward strand.
TTTGATCACCTCTGCGCTTTTCATTTTTTGCGATCTTAATAAAAAAATGTGACAATTTTGAAAAAATAACAATATTTTTCTACTTTGACAGTTAAAAAATATCCAATATATTAAAATTTTGTCGTAGGTCTACGTCGCTGGACGATAATGAGCCACATTGCCGCAGTAGCAGCAATGTGAGCGGTCGTAAAGTGGTTAAAATTATCCATAGGCAAAGCTTAAAACACACTTACAGGTTACAAGTTTAGAGTTGCACAGGAGGTCTGGTGTTAGAATTATTGCTCTCGCTCTGACGCTTGTGACAATACCTCACATGTGTGGTGCGATCACCGTTTACATATGCGTGTGGGAGTAACGTATGCGCTCGCATTTGCGTGTAAGCACGGTGGGACAGGGGCGCTTTACATTTTTTTTATGTTTTATTTTATACAAAAAAAATGTATTTTAAACTTTTTGTTTTTTTAAATTTTTTTTTTTTGCACTAACTTTTTCGCTATCACAGGGGATGAACAACAGCCCTTGTGACGGCATGGGCCATGACTGGTCCTCTTTATGGAGAGATTTGGGGTCTATTAGGCCCCAAATCTCTTCTCTGGTCTCTGATCAGACCGAGATGGGCTGCTTCTCTGGCCACTGGTGGCCAGGTAAACAAAGGGGCAGAACCGGAAGTAATGAATTACCATTCACTCCCTGTTTCCAGGGTTACAGAGATAGAGGAACAATGTCAGTTCCTCTCTCTCAGTACAGGGCAGCCATTGCCGCCGGCTGCATTGCTCCCGACCTCTGCAATGGGACCAGAGAGCCAGGGAGAGGCAGCGGGAGAGGGAGTGGGACCTGCGCCCAACATCAGTGCCTGATCTAACAAATGCGCTTCTGGAAGAATGGCCAAACATCCCCATAGACACACTCCTAAACCTTGTGGACAGAGCTCCCAGAAGAGTTTAAGCTGTTATAGCTGCAAAGCGTGGACTATGCGAACTATATATATATATATATATATATATATATATAGTGTATATATATATCTATATATATAGATATATACACACACCATACCTGGGTGATTCCTCTGGAAGCTGGAAATCACTGAAGTAGACACGGCCACTCCATTAATCTCGACTTGCTTCTGGGTCCCGAGCTGAGCAGTCGGCCTGATGCATTTTGAATACAGGAGATTAGCCGCTTGTGCCATTCAGAGAATGCTTTGCATTTTCACTGCCCCGTATGTTATGTCATCCTATCAGAAAATGCTTTTCATTCATTCATAAAATACAAAGCATTCTCCAAATGGTGCCCATACCGAGCAGCCAACCCCCTGTATTCGCAATGCACCAGGCTGACCACTCATCAAAGGTCCTAGAAGCAAGTGGAGATCACTGGAGTAAAGTGTCTACTTCAGTGATTTCCATCTTCCAGGGGCATCACCCAGGTATGGTACGTAGCTACATTTTCCAAAACTAGACCAATTTTACTATGTAAAAATATATCATACCTGGATTTTTTTTTTAAGTTGTGAGTTATTACAGTGACCTTGTCCCTATAATAAAATTTACTCAGGCAAGCTATACCCTTAAAAAAAGATAGTATTTACTTACCTCTCTTGCTGCCTGTGTCAAACACCGCTCTATTCATGAGAAACTATTAATCGAAGTCCACTGGGAAACCAACACTTTTGGGAGTGTCGATCTCCTGGGCTTTTAAGGCTCTCACTGGTTTCACAGTAGAATAGACATAGACATGAACATAGCAGTTTTCAGTGGCATAGGTTGAAGTATAGGTACGCTTTTACACCTTTCTATTGCAGGGATAGATTGTCTAAATAACTTTTTGGTAAAAGGATCAGTTGAAGATACACCATACATCCTGTCCCTCTCTCCTCACTGCTGTTAGCGGCATATCCTGGCTGAATTAAGAGCCGAGACTTCCTTTGCTTGAGATTAGTGGTTGCAGCCACAACTGCGTAAAGGAAAGCTTCTTCACAGTATGCAGGATACAGCTCAGAAGCAATGTAGCAATATTATTTTTACATGGCAATAAAAGGGGTGGCCTTTGATCATATGTGTGCATAGCCACTTGCATTTGGGTGTGCACCGCAAAGCTCAAACACGTGTGTGTGTGTGTATATGTATGTGTGTATGCATATATATATATATATATATATATATATATATATATATTTTTTTTTTTTTTTTTTTTCTCAGGGAATAGGTGTAAGAACAGCACATGGTGGGTTTGGCCAAACTGCTCTAAGAGTGAGAGGGTCTTAAAGGGGCATTAAATACCAGGTGTATGCTACATACAGAATGCAGAGTTCAGAAGTGTGCTACTTACACAGAGTGAGCGCAAAGTTTAAGAATGCACTTTATACAGTGTGCAGGGTTCAGGTTCAGGAGCGTACTACATACAGGGTTCAGGAATGTGCTTTGTGCAAAGTGCAGGATTCAGGAGTGCACTACGTACAGAGTGCAGGCTTCAGAAGTGCACGTTGTACAGAGTGCCGGGTTGGGGAGTGCATTTTGTGCAGGGTTGAGGAGTGCGCTATGTACAGAGCACAGGGTTCAGTAGTGTGCTATGTACAGATTGCAGGGTTCAGGAGTGTGCTACGTACAGAGTGCAGAATTCATAAATGCGCTTTGTATAGTGTACAGGGTTCAGGAGTGCACTACATACAGAGTGCAGGATTCAGGAGTGCGCTTTGTACAGAGTTCAGAAGTGCACTACGTAGAGAGTGCAGGGTTCAGGAGTGCGCTATGTACAGAATGCAGGGTTCAGGAATGCACTATGTACAGAGTGCAGGGTTCAGGAATGCACTACATACAGAATTCAGGGTTCAGGGGAGTGCTACATACAGAGTGAAGGGTTCAGGAGTGCGCTACGGACAGACCGCAGAGTTCAGGAATGCGCTTTGTACAGAGTGCAGGGTTCAGGAGTGCACTACGTATAATGTGTGAAAGCACTACGTATAATGTGCAGTGTTCAGGGGTGTGTTGTGTACAGAGTGCAGGGTTCAGGAGTGTGCTACAAAAAGAGTGCAGGGTTCAGGGGTATGTTGTGTACAGAGTGTAGGGTTCAGAAGTCCATATCTTACTGGCCACTTTAAACCAAAAATGACACCCATTCTACCCCCTCTAATCTCTTTCCACTCCCAGTACAGAGTTCTCCTTCCACCCCCAAATCCCAATTCTTGACAGGATTTACATCCAGATTCCAGAACAACACCATCTATACCCCCATCTTGTGTAAATTCTCTTCCCCGGCCATACCAAATTCCCCCCATCCCCCTAGCTGTACAAATGCCACCATAATTGTTTTTTATTCCTTCTTCCCAAATTTCCCCTCCCAGCACACACTTTAGACACAGGGTGACTTGATGCGGGGCGGGAGATGTTCTTCATCCCTGGCTCCTCCTCATAGTCTGTTCTGAGACAGGTTAGAGCTGACGATGAGCATAGCGGAAGCTTCCCTGCCTCTGCTACGCAAGCAGCAGTCACGGGGAGAGATCCTCCGGGGCTGTCAATGCCTGAATGCCTGGCACTAATGATGCCATTTGCACACCCCTTTCCTGTACATTGCACCAGCAATGCCCGTGGATGGCAGGGAGGGTTTGGTGCAGTTGCTCGGGGGGGGCGCTGTCACTTCTAAATACAAAAGACTGTATTAAACAAAAAGCACAGGGCCAGCGCTGGAGGTGGCGGAGCTCTGTTCCAACACATTATGGCTGGAAAAAAAAGCCCTGTGCACACAGGGTGGTTAGGGTGTGCCCATGCTAACCTGGCATACCCTGTAGCACACAACTATGCCTTTAAACATAGTAGCAAAAAAAAACACTTTTTTTCCTAATAGATATCATAAGAAAATAATAATTTTTGTAAGACAAATTACCCAAATAAAGCTTTGTTTATCCTGCAAATAATGATGCATGTTTCACTTTGTTATACTCAACATATCTCGCCTGCCTTTGTTCTCTCCTATCGCCAGTAAAATCCCCCACGGAACATAGGAAGGGGGCAGTGCACGGGAAAGGGGCCTAAAATGCCCAGCTGGGATACAGAGAAGAGAGACTTGTAAAATGTTCTACAGCAGGTCTGCTAAGATATAGAGTGGTGATCGAAAGTATGGGCACCCCAGGTAAAAATTTGTATTAATGTGCATAAAGAAGCCAAGGAAAGATGGAAAAATCTCCAAAAGGCATCAAATTACAGATTAGACATTTTTATAATATGTCAACAAAAGTTAGATTTAATTTCCATCAAAATTACAGAAAACACAAAAATGGCGTCTGCAAAAGTTTGGGCACCCTACAGAATTTATAGCATGCACTGCCCCCTTTGCAAGGCTGAGACCTTCCAGTGTCATGGATTGATATCAATCATTGTCTGGGAAGACCAGGTGATGTCAATCTCAAAGGTTTTAAATGCCCAGACTCATCTGACCTTGCCCCAACAATCAGCACCATGGGATCTTCTAAGCAGTTGTCTAGAAAACTGAAACTGAAAATAGTTGCCGCTCACAAAGCTAGAGAAGGCTATAAGAAGATAGCGTTTTCAGATGTCAATATCCTCTGTTCGGAATGTAATTAATAAATGGCAGTCATCAGGAACAGTGGAAGTTAAAGCAAGATCTGGAAGACCAAGAAAAATATCAGACAGAACAGCTCGCAGGATTGTGAGAAAAACAATTCAAAACCCACGTTTGACTGCACGATCCCTCCAGAAAGATCTGGCAGACACTGGAGTTGTGGTACACTATTCCACTATAAAGAGATACTTGTACAAATATGGTCTTCATGGAAGAGTCATCAGAAGAAAACCTCTTCTACGTCCTCACCACAAAAATCAGCGTTTGAACTTTGCAAATTAACATATAGACAAGCCTGATGCATTTTGGAAATAAGTTCTGTGGACCGATGTGGTTGAAATCAAACTTTTTGGCCGGAATGAGCGAAGGTACGTTTGGAGAAGAAGGGGCACAGAATTTAATGAAAAGAACCTCTGTCCAGCTGTTAAGCACGGGGGTGGATCAATCATGCTTTGGGGCTGTATTGCAGTCAGTGGCACAGGGAACATCTCACGAGTAGGGATGATCCAACGGTTCGGGTCGACCATCGGTTCGACCCGAACATTGACTGTTCGAGGTTCGGCCGAATTCCGAACTTTTTGCTGAAAAAGTTCGGAATTCAGCAACCAGAGCCGACCAAAATGCAATGGGAGAGGAAATGGGCTTTAAAAGCCTGTGATTGGACCAGAACCATCAGTAAAAGCCAATTGAGGGGGCAGGAGAATGCTAGGAATGTGATTGGAGTGACTAGGGGGTCCAGAGGCCAATCATTAGTGAATACGCCCCCCAGTATATAAGATAGTCCCGCCAAATTCCTAGGATTGTAATACAGGGACGTGGAAGAGAGTGGAAGCAGTTCTGTTACTTCTGCTACAAAGTGTCATTTAGCAATTATTAGTGTGAGGAAGGGATATCTAGTGTAGTTAGGGTACTATTTTCCACTATAGTTAGATTTAATAATCTAGTTTCTGTAGTATAAGTGTTAAGTGTAAGGGGACCGTAGTGTAGTGTAGGGTTAACTGACTCTGACTGCTATGGCAGGGTGACAAAACTCTTCCATGTCAGGGTGACCGCTATAGAGAAAAGATCGTTTCTCTTAGAACACTTATAGAACAGGGATATGCCTTCGCCCCTGTCACCCTGCTTTTCGCTGCAGGCGTTTATAGGGCTTTTTTGAGGACATGTTTGGAGTCAGGCATGACATCTGAACTTCTGTGTAGGGGTATATATACACACACATGTATGTATATATACACATACACATAGATAGGTGTGAAAGTAGCAGAAACCTATGCTTGCGCTAATGAAATAATTAACACCCATATGGCTTCTCTGCTATAACACCTGTATGTGTATAAATACATATAAGCGTGTGTGTATATATACCCCTATACAGAAGTTCAGATGTTTTGCCTGCCTCCAAAGACCCCAAAAAAATGCCCAAAAAAACGCCAGCTTCAAAAACGCCCAGGTGTGTTTTTGCAGCAGGCGTTTTTTTTGGGCATTTTTTGGGGGTCTTTGGAGGCAGGCAAAACATCTGAACTTCTGTATAGGGGTATATATACACACACGCTTATATGTATTTATACACATACACACATATAGGTGTTATAGCAGAGAAGCCATATGGGTGTTAATTATTTCATTAGCGCAAGCATAGGTTTCTGCTACTTTCACACCTATATATGTGTATGTGTATATATACATACATGTGTGTGTGTGTATATATACCCATACACAGAAGTTCTGATGTTATGCCTGCCTCCAAAGAGGCCCAAAAAATGCCCAAAAAAACGCAAGCTACAAAAACACCCAGGTGTGTTTTTGCAGCCGGAGTTTTTTTTGGGCATTTTTTTGAGGTCTTTGGAGGCAGGCAAAACATCTGAACTTCTGTGTATGGGTATATATACACACACACATGTATGTATATATACACATACACATATATAGGTGTGAAAGTAGCAGAAACCTATGCTTGCGCTAATGAAATAATTAACACCCATATGGCTTCTCTGCTATAACACCTATATGTGTGTATGTGTATAAATACATATAAGCGTGTGTGTATATATACCCCTATACAGAAGTTCAGATGTTTTGCCTGCCTCCAAAGACCCCAAAAAAATGCCCAAAAAAACGCCAGCTTCAAAAACGCCCAGGTGTGTTTTTGCAGCAGGCGTTTTTTTTGGGCATTTTTTTGGGGTCTTTGGAGGCAGGCAAAACATCTGAACTTCTGTATAGGGGTATATATACACACACGCTTATATGTATTTATACACATACACACATATAGGTGTTATAGCAGAGAAGCCATATGGGTGTTAATTATTTAATTAGTGCAAGCATAGGTTTCTGCTACTTTCACACCTATATATGTGTGTGTGTATATATACATACATGTGTGTGTGTGTGTGTGTGTGTGTGTGTGTATATATACCCATACACAGAAGTTCTGGTGTTATGCCTGCCTCCAAAGACGCCAAAAAAATGCCCAAAAAAACGCCAGCTACAAAAACGCCCAGGTGTGTTTTTGCAGCAGGCGTTTTTTGGGCATTTTTTGGGGGTCTTTGGAGGCAGGCAAAACATCTGAACTTCTGTGTATGGGTATATATACACACACACATGTATGTATATATACACATACACATATATAGGTGTGAAAGTAGCAGAAACCCAGTGGCGGCTGGTGCTCAAAATTTTTGGGGGCGCAAAAAGAAAAATGTAATAGGTATTGCTTCGCGTCAAAAAACGCAGTAAAAAATTGCGTGACTTTGAAGTCATGGTACAGGCATGGCACAGGTGATGGTATAGGCATGGCATAGGTGATGGTACAGGCATGGCATAGGTGATGGTACAGGCATGGCACAGGTGATGGTATAGGCATGGCACAGATATGGTATAGGCATGTCACAGGTCATGGTACAGGAGATGGTATATGCCCCCTTTCAATGCAGTGACCAGCATACATGCCCCCTTTCAATGCAGAGACCAGTGTACATGCCCCCTTCAATGCAGAGTTCAGCGTGCGTGCCCCCTTCAATGCAATGAACATTGTGCTATGCCCCCTTCAATGCAATAAACACTGTGCTATGCCCCCTTCAATGCAATAAACACTGTGCTGTGCCCCCACAATGCAGAGTTCAGCGTGCATGCCCCCTTCAATGCAACTGTGCTGTGCCCCCTTCAATGCAATGAACAATGTGCTGTGCCCCCTTCAATGCAATAAACACTGTGCTGTGCCCCCTTCAATGCAATAAACACAGTGCTATGCCCCCGTCAATGCAATAAACACTGTGCTGTGCCCCCACAATGCAGAGTTCAGCGTGCATGCCCCCTTCAATGCAACTGTGCTGTGCCCCCTTCAATGCAATAAACAATGTGCTGTGCCCCCTTCAATGCAATAAACACTGTGCTGTGCCCCCTTCAATGCAATAAACACTGTGCTATGCCCCCTTCAATGCAATGAACACTGTGCTGTGCCCCAACAATGCAGAGTTCAGCGTGCATGCCCCCTTCAATGCAACACTGTGCTGTGCCCCCTTCAATGCAATAAACACTGTGCTGTGCCTCCTTCAATGCAATAAACACTGTGCTGTGCCCCCTTCAATGCAATGAACACTGTGCTGTGCCCCCACAATGCAATGAACACTGTGCTGTGCCCCCTTCAATGCAATAAACACTGTGCTGTGCCCCCTTCAATGCAATAAACACTGTGCTGTGCCCCCTTCAATGCAATAAACACTGTGCCCCCTTCAATGCAATGAACTCTGTGCTGTGCCCCAACAATGCAGAGTTCAGCGTGCATGCCCCCTTCAATGCAACTGTGCTGTGCCCCCTTCAATGCAATGAACACTGTGCTGTGCCCCCACAATGCAGAGTTCAGCGTGCATGCTCCCTTCAATGCAATAAACACTGTGCTGTGCCCCCTTCAATGCAATAAACACTGTGCTGTGCCCCCTTCAATGCAATAAACACTGTGCTATGCCCCCTTCAATGCAATAAACACTGTGCTGTGCCCCAACAATGCAGAGTTCAGCGTGCATGCCCCCTTCAATGCAACTGTGCTGTGCCCCCTTCAATGCAATAAACACTGTGCAGAGTTCAGCGTGCGTGCCCCCTTCAATGCAACTGTTCCGTGCCCCCATCAATGCAGAGTTCAGCGTGCGAGCCCCTTTCAATGCAGAGCGCCACAGCATTGTCCCCAATCACTGCAGAGCGCCACAGCATTGTCCCCAATGATTGCAGAGCGCCACAGCATTGTCCCCCAATGATTGCAGAGCGCCACAGCATTGTCCCCCAATGATTGCAGAGCGCCACAGCATTGTCCCCCAATGATTGCAGAGCGCCACAGCATTGTCCCCCAATGATTGCAGAGCGCCACAACATTGTCCCCCAATGATTGCAGAGCGCCACAGCATTGTCCCCCAATGATTGCAGAGCGCCACAGCATTGTCCCCCAATGATTGCAGAGCGCCACAGCTTTGTCCCCCAATGATTGCAGAGCGCCAGCATTGTCCCCCAATGATTGCAGAGCGCCAGCATTGTCCCTCAATGATTGCAGAGCGCCACAGCATTGTCCCCCAATGATTGCAGAGCGCCACAGCATTGTCCCCCAATGATTGCAGAGCGCCACAGCATTGTCCCCCAATGATTGCAGAGCGCCAGCATTGTCCCCCAATGATTGCAGAGCGCCAGCATTGTCCCCAATGATTGCAGAGTGCCAGCATTGTCCCCCAATGATTGCAGAGCGCCAGCATTGTCCCCCAATGATTGCAGAGTGCCAGCATTGTCCCCCAATGATTGCAGAGCGCCACAGCATTGTCCCCCAATGATTGCAGAGCGCCACAGCATTGTCCCCCAATTATTGCAGAGCGCCACAGCTTTGTCCCCCAATGATTGCAGAGCGCCAGCATTGTCCCCCAATGATTGCAGAGTGCCAGCGTGCGTGCTCCCTTCAAACTTACCTGGCGGCGGCGCGGCTCAGCTTCTTCCTCCTCTTCTGTGGCGGGTCCTTCTCCCTCGTCGTCTCGGCGGCGGGAACCGGCGGGCGGGCGGCCTCTCCTCTTCTCTGAGCGGCGGTGACGGTGAGTGACTGACGCACGCACCAGCACCGCCCCCATTGCGACGTCAGCGATATCCTGGATGATGATTGGTCCAGGCTGTAGACTGGACCAATCACAGCCAGGATATCAGAAAGTGGGGGTGTCCAACCGCAAAGACTTGCGCCCAGGATACCCCCCTACCCCCCCAGAAGGCAGCCAATCGGCGCCTCTTCTGGGACGTAACCCCGCCCCCCCCCCCCCCCAGCCACCAGTTCCTTGGGTTCAGGCCGGCGAACCCAATTTTTTTTTTTTTAACAACTTTATTTGTTCGTTTTGTTTTTTTTTTTTTTTCTTTTTTTTTTAGGGGTAGGGTGGCGGTGCCCTGGCGCCCCCTATGCACGGGCCGCCACTGCAGAAACCTATGCTTGCGCTAATGAAATAATTAACACCCATATGGCTTCTCTGCTATAACACCTATATGTGTGTATGTGTATAAATACATATAAGCGTGTGTGTATATATACCCCTATACAGAAGTTCAGATGTTTTGCCTGCCTCCAAAGACCCCAAAAAAATGCCCAAAAAAATGCCAGCTTCAAAAACGCCCAGATGTGTTTTTGCAGCAGGCGTTTTTTTTGGGCATTTTTTGGGGGTCTTTGGAGGCAGGCAAAACATCTTAACTTCTGTATAGGGGTATATATACACACACGCTTATATGTATTTATACACATACACACATATAGGTGTTATAGCAGAGAAGCCATATGGGTGTTAATTATTTCATTAGCGCAAGCATAGGTTTCTGCTACTTTCACACCTATATATGTGTATGTGTATATATACATACATGTGTGTGTGTATATATACCCATACACAGAAGTTCTGATGTTATGCCTGCCTCCAAAGACGCCCAAAAAATGCACAAAAAACACTTGCTACAAAACCGGAAAGGTGTGAAAATAGCGGAGCCATATCCCTGTTCTATATTAATTCTAATACAAACAAACTTTTTTTTTCTGGTTCTGGACATGCTACAGAGCTGAAACTTCACAGGTACACCTTTTAGACCCCCCAGACACTAAATCCAAAGAAATCTAATTTTTTTTTTCAATAATTTTTTCAATAATTGTCTCTCTTTTAAAAATGACAATTTTTAAGAACTTTTTTTTGTGTGATTAATAGTCCCTGGGGCATGACCCAGACCCCTAGGCACTTTTTAGGGGCATTTATTGGGTTTTAGGGCTTCAAAATGGTGTTTTTTGATTACCGAAGTTCGGGTCCCATTGATTTCAATGGGGTTCTGAAATCCGGGCCGAACTTTCGGGAAGTTCAGGTGTTCTGGTCGAACCGAACTTTTGAAATGTTCGATCATCCCTACTCACGAGTAGAAGGTAAAATTGATTCAATAAAATTTGAGCAAATTTTGGATGGTAACTTGATGCCATCTGTGAAAAAGCTGAAGTTAAAGAGAGGATGGCTTCTACAAATGGATAATGATCCTAAACACACCTCCAAATCCACGGGGGATTACATCAAGAGGCGTAAACTGAAGGTTTTGCCATGGCCTCACAATCTCCTGACCTCAACATAATTGAAAATCTATGGAAAGACCTTAAAAGAGCAGTGCGTGACAGACAGCCCAGAAATCTCAAAGAACTGGAAGACTTTTGTAAGGAAGAATGGGCAAAGATACCTCAAACAAGAATTGAAAGACTCTTGGCTGGCTACAAAAAGTGTTTACAAGCTGTGATACTTGCCAAAGGGGGCAGTACAAGATATTAACTCTGCAAACTTTTGCAGACGCCATTTTTTTGTTTTCTGTAATTTTGAAAGTGTAAATGATGGAAATAAAATCTAACTTTTGTTGACATATTATAAGAATGTCTAATCTGTAATTTAATGCCTTTTGGAGATTTTTCCATCTTTCCTTGGCTTCTTTATGCACATTAATATAAATTTTTACCTGGGATGCCCAAACTTTCGATCACCACTGTATGATGAATAGTGATGATCCAAACACCCCCCCCCCCCCCCCCGGTTCGGTTTGCACCAGAACACCGCAAACAGAGGAAAAGTTTGTTTGAATAAGCAAACCCCATTGAAGTCTATGGGACTCAAACCTCGAAAATCAAACGGCCTCATTTTGAAGTTTTAAATGCAAGTTATTGCCCCAAAAAAGTGTATGGGGGTCCGGGTACTGACCTGGGGAACATGTAGCAATGAAAAAAAAGTTTTTAAAAACAATCGTTTTTAAAGGAGCAGTGGTTTACTGATTTTAATGAGGCTTAAAGTGAAGCTATAAAAATGAAAAATTCCTTTAAATATCGTGCCTGGGGGGGGGGGGTCCCCTGAATGTGCCTGCAAAGTAAAGCCTGCTGACATTTATAAAGCAAAAAAAGTCATATACAAATATACATACAAATTTCAAATCAAATTTACTTGTCATATGGGTGCAGAAAAATTGGGCCTTGGTTGTTGGTGATGCCTGAACACCGTAACTCCTCGCAGTTACTCTTGCTGGGAGCAGGAACAGGCCCTGCTGCTAAAGAATCCATACAAATTTGAAATCACATGTACTTGTCAAACAGATGCCAAAAAATGGGTCTTTGCTGTTGGTGGTGCCTGAGCACCATAACCAAGCCCTCGCAGTTACTCTTGCTTGGTTCAGGAACGGGACATTCTGGTAAGAATTCCCTACAAATTTGAAATTGCATGAGCTATACAGGTGCCAAAAATTGGGTCTTTGTTGTAGGTGGTGCCTGAACACCGTAACCAAGTCCTCACATTTACTCTCGCGGGGTGCAGGAACAGGACCTGCTGGTAAGAATTCCCTACAAATTTGAAATTGCATGAGCTATACAGGTGCCAAAATTGGGCCTTTGCTGTAGGTGGTGCCTGAACACTGTATCCAAGCCCTCGCAGTTACTCTTGCTGGGTGCAGGAATGGGACCTGCTGGTAAGAATTCCAAACAAATTTGAAAATGCATGTGCTATACAGGTGCCAAAAATTGGGCCTTTGCTGTAGGTGGTGCCTGAACACCATAACCAAGCCCTCGCAGTTACTCTTGCTGGGTGCAGGAATGGGACCTGTTGGTAAAAATTCCCTACAAATTTGAAATTGCATGTGCTATACAGGTGCCAAAAATTGGGCCTTTGCTGTAGGTGGTGCCTGAACACCGTAACCAAGCCCTCGCAGATACTCTTGCTGGGTGCAGGAATGGGACCTGCTGGTAAGAATTCCATACAAATTTGAAATTGCATGTGTTATACAGGTGCCAAAAATTGGGCCTTTGCTGTTGGTGGTGCCTGAACACTGTATCCAAGCCCTCGCAGTTACTCTTGCTGGGTGCAGGAATGGGACCTGCTCGTAAGAATTCCATACAAATTTGAAAATGCATGTGCTATACAGGTGCCAAAAATTGGGCCTTTGCTGTAGGTGGTGCCTGAACACCATAACCAAGCCCTCGCAGTTACTCTTGCTGGGTGCAGGAATGGGACCTGTTGGTAAAAATTCCCTACAAATTTGAAATTGCATGTGCTATACAGGTGCCAAAAATTGGGCCTTTGCTGTAGGTGGTGCCTGAGCACCGTAACCAAGCCCTCGCAGATACTCTTGCTGGGTGCAGGAATGGGACCTGCTGGTAAGGATTCCATACAAATTTGAAATTGCATGTGTTATACAGGTGCCAAAAATTGGGCCTTTGCTGTTGGTGGTGCCTGAACCCCGTAACCAAGACCTCGCAGTTACTCTTGCTGGGTGCAGGAATGGGACCTGCTGGTAAAAATTCCATACAAATTTGAAATTGCATGTGCTTTACAGGTGCCAAAAATTGGGCCTTTGCTGATGGTGGTGCCTGAACACCATAACTAAGCCCTCGCAGTTACTCTTGCTGGGTGCAGGAATGGGACCTGTTGGTAAAAATTCCCTACAAATTTGAAATTGCATGTGCTATACAGGTGCCAAAAATTGGGCCTTTGCTGTAGGTGGTGCCTGAGCACCGTAACCAAGCCCTCGCAGATACTCTTGCTGGGTGCAGGAATGGGACCTGCTGGTAAGGATTCCATACAAATTTGAAATTGCATGTGTTATACAGGTGCCAAAAATTGGGCCTTTGCTGTTGGTGGTGCCTGAACCCCGTAACCAAGACCTCGCAGTTACTCTTGCTGGGTGCAGGAATGGGACCTGCTGGTAAAAATTCCATACAAATTTGAAATTGCATGTGCTTTACAGGTGCCAAAAATTGGGCCTTTGCTGATGGTGGTGCCTGAACACTGTGACCAAGCCCTCGCAGTTACTCTTGCTGGGTGCAGGAATGGGACCTGCTAGTAAGAATTCCACACAAATTTGAAATTTCATATACTTGTCATACAGGTGCAAAAATATTGGGCCTTTGGACTGGTTGGTGCCTGAACACCGTAACTGTCACGTACCTGGTAGAAGAGCCTGATACGGTGAGGAGAGCCTCTCTTACACCTCTGACTTGGGGGCCCCTGATAGAGCAGACAGGTAGCACAGGAGTGCAGAGTGGCACGAGTGCCTATTGGTCTTGATAGTAGCTTAGCCGGACGAACTGTCAGGATCAAGCAGGGGAAGACTGTCGGTGGACCGCAGCGGAGCAGGAGTGCCGTATGGACACCACTGAACAGGAGACAGGAGCAGGCTGGGTCTGTCACTAGGTTGCAGCAGAGCAGGAATGCCGGATGGACACCACCGAGCAGGAGACAGGAGAAGGCCAAGTCCGTCAGCGGGTTGCAGCGGAGCAGGAATGCCGGATGGACACTAGTGAAAAGTAGGCAGAGACTAGCAGCAGGCAGTCCAGCAGGATAGTAGGCAGGAACAGGGTCAGGCAAACCGGGTCATACACTGGCAGACGGATCAGGTGCAGATGTACAGGCAGAAGCGTGGTCAAAGAGAAGCTGGGGTCAATGCAGGCAGAGTTCAGGAGAAGTAAAGGCAAGCCGGGTCGAGAACAGTAATCAGATGCGGGTTTAAAGGTAGCAGGTTTACACAGAAACGCTGTAGACAAGACAGCACTGAAGCACAGCACAGGCTCAGTTTAAATAGATCACTTGATGACCATACAAGCAACAGGTGCACGCACTTGTGCAATGGGCGTAGCCTATGCACAGCAAGCTGTCTAGAAGAGCCATTCTGTCTATGGGAATGCCCTTCCTGACATTGCCCCCTCACAATGGGCAGCCTCCGGATGCCCAACTAGAATATCTTCTCTGGGTGGGCACGATGAAATGCTTGAATAAGTCTCTTGGCATGGATATTATTTTCAGGCTCCCATGAGTTATCTTCAGGGCCATACCCCTTCCATTTAATCAGGTACTGAATTTGATTCCTTCTTTTCCTACAGTCCAGAATTGATTCAACTTCATATTCCTCTTCCCCATCAACTACTACTGGCTCAGGTGGACCCGTATTTCGGTTAGGAAAAGGATCTGAAATAGCGGGCTTTAATAATGTTACATGAAAAACGGGGTGAACCTTGAAGGAATCTGGCAAAGTTAGCTCATAAGTAACATCATTGATTCTCCTTTTCACAGGAAATGGCCCCACATATTTAGGTCCAAGTTTCCTTGAAGGGCAGGCCAACTTTAAGTTTGTAGTAGATAGCCATACCTCATCACCGGGTTCCAAGATTAACTCTCCCCGTCTCTTTTTATCAAAGTTTCTTTTATTATCTTCCTGTGCTTTGGCCATTGCTTCCTGCAACAATTTATTATTAGAACTGAAAAAAGCCACTGTATCTTGAACAGCAGGAACTGGGCACTCAGGGATTGCGTTAAGCACAAAGGACGGATGAAATCCAAAGTTGGCAAAAAATGGAGATTGCTTAGTAGCAGAATGATTTGAGTTGTTATAAGCAAATTCAGCTAATGGCAATAATGACACCCAGTCATCTTGAGAGAAGGAAGAAAAACAACGTAAATACTGCTCCAAGGTCTGATTGGTTCTTTCAGTCTGACCATTAGTTTGTGGGTGATAAGCCGAGGAAAAAGACAACTCAATCTTCAAGGATGAACACAACGCCCTCCAAAATCTGGAGGTGAATTGGACCCCGCGATCGGACACAATATTACCAGGAATCCCATGGAGTCTTACTATTTCTTTAATAAATATTCGTGCTGTCTCTGGGGCTGACGGTGTACCTTTCATGGGAACAAAGTGTGCCATTTTTGTCAACCGATCAACAACCACAAAGATGGCAGTATAACCCTCTGATGGAGGGAGCTCCACAATGAAGTCCATTGATATCTTCTCCCAGGGTCTGTCAGGCACCGGCAGTGGTTTAAGCAGGCCCCATGCTTTGGTCTTGTTGCTTTTATTCCGAATACAGGTGGAGCAGGCCTCAACATACCTCCTACAGTCCTTTTCCAGAGTAGGCCACCAGAAGGTACGTTGTGTCAGCTCAGTCGTTTTGCAGATAGCAAAATGTCCCGCTAGCGCATGGTCATGACACAGACCCAGGACAGCAACACGCACATTCTCTGGTACAAAGATTTTGTTTTTGAACCATAACAGTCCATCTTTCACTTGCAAAGTTATTCCAGGAGGTGATAAAACTCCAGTAGAAGCCTGCTTGATTTGAGACAGCAGATCCCCCTGTAGGAGCAGAAAGTTTCCAGAAGACAGGATAGTGTCAGGAGAAGAAGGTTCTACAGAATCACCAAACATGCGGGAAAGCGCATCTGGTTTGATATTTTTTGACCCAGGCCTGTAAGTAATGTGAAAGGCGAACCTCGAGAAGAACAGTGCCCACCTGGCCTGGCGTGGTTTCAAGCGTTTTGCAGTTTTCAGATATTCCAGGTTCTTGTGGTCAGTGAAAATTAATATTGGGTGGGCTGCCCCTTCCAGGAGATACCTCCATTCCTCAAGTGCAGCTTTAATCGCTAAAAGTTCACGGTCTGCCACATCATAATTATTTTCTGCCGATGAAAGTTTACGGGAAAAGAAGGCAACCGGATGCAATAAAGCTTTGGCTCCTTGCCTTTGTGACAATACTGCTCCTACTGCTGTTTCTGAGGCATCTACTTCCAGGACATATGGCAGGGCTGGGTCAGGGTGTCTTAATATAGGTGCAGAAGTAAATAGTCTTTTCAGGCTTTGGAAGGCAGACTGTGCCTCAGGTGTCCAGCAGAACCGGTTGTTGTGCCTGGTCAGTTGTGTGATGGGGGAGATGATGGCTGAAAATCCTTTGATAAATTTCCGATAAAAATTTGCGAACCCTACAAAGCGCTGGATCCCTTTCTTGTCTGTGGGAGCTGGCCAATCTAAGATGGCGGAGACCTTCTGGGGATCCATCCTTATACCCTCCGTGGAGATTATTAAGCCCAGGAATTGGATACTTTGACGTTCAAACTCGCATTTCTCAGGTTTGGCATACAGACCATGCTGTCTGAGTCGGGAAAGTACACTCCTGACGTGACCCCGATGAATCTCTAGAGAGGCAGAAAAGATCAGAATGTCATCTAAGTATACAATGACAAAAAGATCCAAATAGTCCCGAAAAATGTCATTGATAAAGTGTTGGAATGTAGCGGGAGCGTTGCACAGACCGAAGGGCATAACCAGGTATTCAAAATGCCCAAATCGGGTGCGGAAAGCAGTCTTCCACTCGTCACCTTCCCGTATGCGGACCAAGTTGTATGCCCCACGCAGATCCAATTTAGTGAAAATGGTTGCTGCTCTAAGTCTTTGAAAAAGTTCAGGAACCAATGGTAAAGGATAACGGTTCTTGACCGTGATCTTATTAAGTTCACGGTAGTCAACAAAGGGCCGAAGGGAATGATCCTTCTTCTCAACAAAAAAGATGCCCGCCCCGGCAGGAGATGTAGAGGGGCGGATGAAACCCTTCCTCAGACTGTCATCAATGTAGTCCTTTAGAGCCACAAGCTCAAGTTCAGTTAGGGGGAAAATACGCCCAAAGGGCACTTCAGCTCCAGGAAGTAGCTCAATCGGACAGTCATAAGGTCTATGGGAAGGAAGAGTCTCTGCTCCCTTTTTGCTGAAAACATCCAGGAAGTCTCGGTATGCTGCAGGTACAGATGAACATATGTCAGAATCAGAGTCCGTACATAACAAAGACAGAGGGGGAGGTTCCTGCAGGCAGTGCTGTTGACAGTAGGCTGATTCAAACTTGATTTCTTCCGTGGCCCAGTTAATGCAAGGATCGTGTGCCTGTAGCCATGGCATACCCAGTATGATGGGAAACAAGGGCGAAGCAATAGCGTCCAAGCGCAACAGTTCCTTGTGGTTAGTGGTTGTAGTCGTGGGTAAGGGAACAGTCTCTTGGGTGACAAGCCCAGATTTGATGAAAGATCCATGAGCCAGGTGGACTGAAAGTCTCTGAGTCTTGGGCAGCAATGGTATCTGATGCTGAGCTGCAAATGACAGATCAATAAAGCAACTGCAGGCCCCCGAATCAATTATGGCCGATACCTGGATAGCTCTTCCTGGAAGCTGTAATGAAATGGGAAGAGCGAGGTGAGTAAAGTCTCTTGACAGGAGTGGCTGGTTAATAGAAGAAATGGTCAGACATTTACGGAGCTTGGCAGGACAGGACCTCACATAATGACCGGGTTTCCACACAGTAGAGGCATAAATTATTCTGGCGACGGTGCTGACGTTCTTCAGGTGAAAGTGAGGGTCGATTCAGACCAAATTGCATGGGTTCAGTAGCATCAGAGGTGGGTGCCATTGGGACTGGAGGAGAAGGGTCCGGTGTGCTGACTATTCGTGGTAACATCCATACAGGGCGAGACAGGATGGTAGATTGTATGATACCAGAAAAACTATCAGCGCAAACCAAAATATAACACAAAATTAATGTGTGTGAATATAGTGTGGAAAAATATATATCCTCAAGTGTGTAAATACTAATCCGGCAGCAAACACCAATCGTGTTCACAAATCACAAACCATACAAATAATACAAAAATGTGCTGCGCCAGAAATCACACAAATAAAACAGTGATAATATGTGATAATAATAGATGAAAAACAGTTCATAAGGCACATAATCGTTCTAGTGCTCCAATCAAAGAAATCTCCAAAAGTCCCAGTGTTCAACTGAAATGTGATCCAATCGTGATAAACAACGAATATTGTGAGCACCGTTTAGTGAGTCCCTCCACCAGACAGATAAGCCTCTCACCTTCCCATCAGACCCAAATGGGCCAGCAATCACATAACATGGATAATGGATTTCCAGGAAAGGGCCTCTCTACTGTGTAGCTCCAGGGATTCCAAGATATATGTGGGGATAAGAATGGGACAAAATCTAGTGCTCTCCGTATATATATATATAAATCAGCTTTATTGAAGAGAATAAACAAACTCACATTTGCAGGGCACTCAGCCGTGCCTGCTTTGCTGACATGTAGTGTAGATAGTGCTCCGGAGAAACGATCTGCGTCGGCCACGCACGCTCCGCCCCCCCTATACGCGTTACGTCGAGCGTGATGCTCCTTTGACTTCCTCGGTAGGGTTCCTACCGAGGAAGTCAAAGGAGCATCACGCTCGACGTAACGCGTATAGGGGGGGCGGAGCGTGCGTGGCCGACGCAGATCGTTTCTCCGGAGCACTATCTACACTACATGTCAGCAAAGCAGGCACGGCTGAGTGCCCTGCAAATGTGAGTTTGTTTATTCTCTTCAATAAAGCTGATTTATATATATATATACGGAGAGCACTAGATTTTGTCCCATTCTTATCCCCACATATATCTTGGAATCCCTGGAGCTACACAGTAGAGAGGCCCTTTCCTGGAAATCCATTATCCATGTTATGTGATTGCTGGCCCATTTGGGTCTGATGGGAAGGTGAGAGGCTTATCTGTCTGATGGAGGGACTCACTAAACGGTGCTCACAATATTCGTTGTTTATCACGATTGGATCACATTTCAGTTGAACACTGGGACTTTTGGAGATTTCTTTGATTGGAGCACTAGCACGATTATGTGCCTTATGAACTGTTTTTCATCTATTATTATCACATATTATCACTGTTTTATTTGTGTGATTTCTGGCGCAGCACATTTTTGTATTATTAGGATGGTAGATTTCTCAGACCGGCGCTCCCTCAGCCGGCGATCGATTTGGATGGCTAAGTTCATTAGAGCCTCCAGAGAGTTTGGAACTCCAACACGGGCCACCTCGTCTTTCAAGGGTTCTGAGAGCCCTAAACGGAACTGATAAAGGAGGGCAGCATCGTTCCAGTTGGTATCAGCACTCCAGCGCCTAAAGTCCGTTACATAGTCCTCGGCCGCTCTGCGGCCTTGTTGGAGCGCATGGAGGGCTGCCTCTGCAGTAGTGGTTCGCTGTGGATCCTCATAGAGCTGTGCCATAGCACCCAGGAATGTAGATAGGGTCGACAGCACAGAGTTATTTTGTTCCAGTAAGCAATGGGCCCATGACTGGGGTTCACCTAGCAGCAAGGAGATGACAAATCCCACCTTAGTGGATTCAAGTGAAAAGGTGCAAGGTTGTAGTGTGCGAAATAAAGTTCACAGGCATTACGGAAGGACCTGAATTTGCTGCGGTCTCCTGCAAATCTTTCAGGGCTAGGAACTCTTGGTTCAGATGGTAGCATCACAACAGCGGACGCTGCGGGTACCTCAGCGTGAGTGGTTGATGAAGAAGCAGTACCAGGAGAAGCAGACGGTGATGACAAAGTCTGGACACGTTCCTCAAGTCGTGTGTAACCCTCCTGCAGGCTTTTGACGGCTTGTGTGAGGTCTGCCAGATGTTGGCACAGTTCGTCCATGGGAGAGGTTCCTCGTTCAGGCTCAGACATGGCTGTCTTGTACTGTCACGTACCTGGTAGAAGAGCCTGATACGGTGAGGAGAGCCTCTCTTACACCTCTGACTCTGGGCCCTTGATAGAGCAGACAGGTAGCACAGGAGTGCAGAGTGGCACGAGTGCCTATTGGTCTTGATAGTAGCTTAGCCGGACGAACTGTCAGGATCAAGCAGGGGAAGACTGTCGGTGGACCGCAGCGGAGCAGGAGTGCCGTATGGACACCACTGAACAGGAGACAGGAGCAGGCTGGGTCTGTCACTAGGTTGCAGCAGAGCAGGAATGCCGGATGGACACCACCGAGCAGGAGACAGGAGAAGGCCAAGTCCGTCAGCGGGTTGCAGCGGAGCAGGAATGCCGGATCGACACCAGTGAAAAGTAGGCAGAGACTAGCAGCAGGCAGTCCAGCAGGATAGTAGGCAGGAACAGGGTCAGGCAAACCGGGTCATACACTGGCAGACGGATCAGGTGCAGATGTACAGGCAGAAGCGTGGTCAAAGACAAGCTGGGGTCAATGCAGGCAGAGTTCAGGAGAAGTCAAGGCAAGCCGGGTCGATAACAGTAATCAGATGCGTGTTTAAAGGTAGCAGGTTTACACAGAAACGCTGTAGACAAGACAGCACTGAAGCACAGCACAGGCTCAGTTTAAATAGATCCCTTGATGACCATACAAGCAACAGGTGCACGCACTTGTGCAATGGGCGTAGCCTATGCACAGCAAACTGTCTAGAAGAGCCATTCTGTCTATGGGAATGCCCTTCCTGACAGTAACCCTTCACAGTTAGCAGGGCACAGGGACAGGGCCTCCTGTTAAAAATGACATACAACATTTAAATTGTATGCACCTGTCATACAAGTGCAAAATAATTAGACCTTGGGGGTTGGTAGTGACCTAAACCAAAAAACATTGTTGGAAGCTAGCAGAATAAAGGTAGAGGAATAGGATAGGCAGAAAATGCAGTCTTCAAAGAATGGCAGACCCCTAGCAAATTCAATCAGTTACATTAGCATCAGGGGCTTGATAGGGGCTTGATAGCTTGATAGCTCTTGTTGATCCAGGACTGGTTCATTTTGATAAAAGCCAGCTGGTCAACAGAGTCTGTGGACAGACACACTCTTTTGTCCATCACAAAACCTCCAGCAGCACTGAACGTCCGTTCAGAAAGCACACTGGAAGCAGGACAGGCCAGTACCTCGATTGCATATTGAGCAAGTTCTGGCCAGTGGTCCATCCTCAAGACCAGTAAGCCAGTTGATGCTCAGCTGGAAAGGTCTCCAAGTCTGCTCTTGCGCCTAGATAATCATGCACCATATAATGGAGACGCTGCAGACGGTTGCTTAAACCTAAAAGGTGCTGCTGAGGACAAAAGAACTGTTTAAAGGCATCGGTCATCCGGCCGGCTTCTCCACCGCTCCTCCTTTGGCTGAACGATGCCTCAGAAACACGTCCGGAGAATGTTGACCTCCCAGTGTGTGGAAAGGCGGTACACAATTTTTTTTCAAAGCCTCCTCAAGATGTTTCATCCTCTGCTTCCTCTGCGAAGGCAGGATGAGCTCTGCAACTTTACCCTTGTAACGTGGATCAAAAAGAGTTGCCAATCAGTAATTATCCCTTTCCTTGATAGCACGAATCCTCGACTTTGCAGAATCAGGGAGCCCATGCAACGTAAGTTGGAGGAGGCATAAGCTTCTGAGTCCTCTAGGTCACTAAGGATGACATTGTCAGCCGGAGCAACCTCTCCCCAACCACGTACAACTCCTGGGATTTCTGGGGAATCAAAAGCATCCCTTGAAGACTGCTGTATGCTATCCTCTACATCCATGATCCCGAAATCCTCCTCCTCCTCCTCCTCCTCCTCTTCCTCCTGTGTGTTTTGTGGCCCTGCAGGAATGATAACTGCATAAAGCGGGCATTGTAAAGAAAGGAAGTCCTCCTCTTCCTGCCACTGCTCTGCCTCAATTACCCCTTTATGATTCCACGCAGCGTGTGCTCCAGCAGGTAGACTAGCAGGATAGTGTCACTGATACATGCATCGTCCCACTCACCATCCTTGTTGCCTCTTTAAAAGGTGGCAGGACAATGCATGCATCCTTAATCAAAAGCCACTGGCGTGGCGAAAAAAAGCCAAGCTCCCCTGACCCAGTCCATGTGCCATACTCACACAGGTACTGATTAATGGCCCTCTACTGCGTGTGCAGCTGCTGCAGCATTGCCAAAGTTGAGTTCCACCTGGTGGGCATGTCACAAATGAGGCGGTTGGTGGGCAGGTTGAATTCCCCTTGAATGTCAGATAAGCGAGCAGTGGCATTGAACGAACAGTGGAAATGGCCACAGACTTTTGTGACCTGCCTCAGGAGATTTTGGAAGCCCGGGTATCTGCTCAAGAAATGCTGCACCACCAGATTCAGAACACTTATCAAGTGTCCCTGTCTGAGGGCGGAAAGAAGGTTGGTGCCATTGTCGCATACAACCATTCCTGGCTCAATCTGTCCTGGCGTCAACCATCTCTGAGCCTGCCCCTGCAGAGCTGACAGAATCTCTGCACCGGTGTGACTCCTATCCCCTAGACAGACCAACTGAAGCAAAGTATGGCATCTTTTAGCCTGACTGCTTGCGTAGCCCCTTAAACGCTTAGGGAGCACTGCTGCTGCAGAGGACAATTGAGCAGAAGAAGACATGGAGGAGAAGGTGGTGGAGTAGCCAGATGTGGCAGAACCAGCACCAGCTTTTTGAAGGCGTGGTGGCAAAACAAGCTGCAACACCAAACCCTGTCCTGCATCCTACCCAGTGCGCCGTGAAAGAAATGTAACGCCCCTGTCCATGCCAGCTGGACCAAGGGTCAGCAGTAATGTGCACCTTCCTGCTGACCGCTTAGTCCAACGAGGCCAAAACACTACCTTCCACATGATGGTAGAGAGCTGGAATGGCCTTACATGAAAAGAAATGCCTTTTTGGGACCTGCCACTGTGGGGCAGCACATTCCACGAATTTGCGAAAGGGAGCCGAGTCTACCAGATGAAAAGACAGCAACTTTAATGCTAGCAATTTGGCCAAGCTAGCATTAAGATGCTGAGCATCTGGATGGCTGGGACAGTATTTCTTTCTACGGTTCAAAAACTGGGCTAGTGAAATTTTGCCTGCTGCTGAAATCAAGCGGTGGTGTACTTCTAGCAGATTGGGTGCAAGTCTCTCTGCCACTCATTGCTATACCATCATCCCTCTCAATGCTGGTATTTGAGAAGGCATGAGGTATAGTAGGGTTAGAGATCACAGATGAGGAACAAGGTGATGTATGCTTGTTTTAATCTGGTGCCTCTTTCATGTGCTGTTGCCAACGGACTTCATGGCAGGTCGTCATATGCCTTGTCAAGTATGTGGTGCCCAAGCGGCTGGTGTTCTGGCCACGCTTGATCTGCTTTAGACAGATGTTGCAAACAGCAACGCTGAAGTCTACTGCACAGGTGCTGAAAAAAGCCCACACTAATGAAATTTTTGTAGTCCACGAGGATTTTGCAGCACCCTGCACCCGTGGAGCTCTATGCTGTGATGCAATAGGTTGGCTACTGCTATGGCGGCCCCTGGAGCACATCCTGCCTTGTTGAAGTTGTACGTTCCTTCTCATCCTCCCCCTCCTCCTCCTCCACTATCCTGTCAGGCACCCAAGTACAGTCAGTGACCTCATCATCCCCTCCCTCCTCATCACTGGAACAAACTTTCTAATATGCTTCAGCTGTGGCAACATGACTGCTGGTTTCTTCTCTGTCATTGTCACCCCCTCTCTCTAGGCTCAAGTTATTCCCTTCATCAAACTTTGAACCAACTTAACAACTTTCAAATTCCTGCGTATTCTCCAGCAGCATGTCACTCACACTATGATCGAATAGTTTAGGGGACTCCTCCGTGCATGATGGTGGGGCGACTGAAGGAGTAGCTGTGGAGAAGGAGCCTGTGGAACGGGCCGCTTTGGCAGCTGCGGTGGAAGGCAAACTACTGTGAGCATGGGTGTCAGAGGACGAAGAGGATGAGGACAGCTTATTGATCCACTCCACCAACTCTTCCACATCTTGTGGCTGAATAGCACGGGCAGCACCAGAAATAAAGGACGGGTGTGCCCCACCTGCAGAGGACGCACTATGTCGACTGTGACCACCACTTTTTACAATGGACACAGACGCTGCTTGCCCTCTTTTCGTGGCCTGTGAGCGTCGGCCTCTCCTTGTCGGCCTTTCGGACATGATTTTAATACAGATCAATATAGGGTATACGCAACTGACCAATAGATACTCAATGACCTGTTATGATGTAATCGATAGCTCTATAGATGAACTGTACTGCTTATAGCATGTACGCAAGTGACCAATAAACAATACTCTCACTGATATCTGATGTAATCTATAATCCTATAGATGGATGATCTGTACTGCTTATAGCATGTACGCAAGTGACCGATAAACAATACCCTCACTGATATCTGATGTAAAGAAACAAATCTTTCCCTGCCTGAAACATGTTCCTGGCCCTCCCTACACTGCTAGGAATGAATCACTCACTGGCGCTGCACTGTCTGATATGATGTAAAGAAACAAATCTCTCCCTGCCTGAAACACGTTCCTGACCCTCCCTATGCTGCTAGGAATGTCTCTCTGCACTGTCTTGAAAACTTAAATAAAAATGACTCTCGCCCTGCCTCACACGCGTGTCTCTCCCTGTCTCCCTGCCCGGACAATGACACTACATGCTGCGGTTATGCGAGCAGCCTTTGTGTAGTGTGGGGCGTGTACTTGGCCCCTGAGCCATGATTGGCTAAAGGCAGCCTGCCTTTAGTCCAATCATGGCAGAGATAATTTGATTGGCCAAAGCATGAGGTCAGGGTGCATGCTTTGGCCAATCACATGCATTGTGGGAAACTCGAATTTCCCGCGAAGAAGCACATTTGCTCGTCATGCGATGAACTATCGAATGACTGATGTTCGAGTCGAAGTTAGCCATGATTGGCTAAAGGCAGCCTGCCTTTAGTCCAATCATGGCAGAGATAATTTGATTGGCCAAAGCATGAGGTCAGGGTGCATGCTTTGGCCAATCACATGCATTGTGGGAAACTCGAATTTCCCGCGAAGAAGCACATTTGTTCGTCATGCGATGAACTATCGAACGACTGATGTTCGAGTCGAAGTTAGCTTCGACTCAAACTCTAAGCTCATCCTTAATGATGAATAGCTCTCTGAAGCTATAGCCCTGCTGGAACCTCTTTGCCTCTCTGACTGCATGTTTCCCTGCTGCTTGCAAACTGATATCCGTCTTCACCTCCCCCTCCCCATCGCTTGCATACTCTTTGGGAAATACCGCCTGCCTGTTTTTCTGCCATCTGATATAGCTACCTCTTGCTGGACTGGGACTGTACACTTCCATGAAGTCTAAAGGTTCCACGTTTTGTGTTTGAATTGCAAACTCTTTGGACTACATTTAAAAAAATATATTTTTTTCCCATTTTTAACATGTCTCCAGACTGGTCACATAATGCGCTTCTCCTCTTCCTCATTGGCCTCTTCTCTGGCACTGGCTGGGCATGGATGCAGAGTCTAGAGCTGACTTGATGAAGTTAGCACTTCTCTGGGCAATATCACACTGTAAGTACACGGCGCCAAGGCGACCTCCTCTCAGATGGCAGGTCCATGACACATTGAATCCAAAAGATGTCCTCCGTTTTCTATCCTAAATACTGGATGTCATTTAATCCAAAATATTGGGGACATCTATTGACAGTAGACATGTGCAGAATGAAACAATTCATTTCATTTTGATTCGTTAATTACATAAATTATTTTTGCTTAATTTGTTTAATTCGTTTACAGGATTTGTTTTGTTTATTTGAATCGATTCCAATTTGCGGAATTCAGTTGAAATAAACTCAATTCAACTGAATTCGGAAATTTTTAATCAATTCGAATTTCATTCGAATTCCATTCAAGTTAAAATAAAATTCCATTTAAATTTCATTCAAAATTGAATTCTATATTTAAAACAAACTTTTACTATGGGTGTGCTCTTTTTTCTTTTGGAATTTGTTTCTATTCCATTCTATTGTTTTTTTCTATTCTATTCTTTTCTATTCTTTTATTTTCTATTCTTTATGAATTTGAATTTATTGTATTTGAAAATTAGAATTTTGAAAAAGTTTTTTATTGTTATATTCATTCAATTCTATTCTATTTTTTTTAAATTCTAATCTTATCTATTCTATTCAAATTTATTCTACTCGAAATCCGAATTTTGGAAGATGTTTATATTCTATTTTTTATTCTAGTCTTTTATATTCTATTACATTTTTTTCCATTATATTCTATTCTTTTATATTCTGATTGAATTTGCATTTATTCTATATTTGAATTTTCGGAAGAAGGTTATATTTTTTCTATTTTATTCTATACTCATTTTTTTCTACGATTCTATTCTTTTTTTCTATTCTATACTAATATATATATATATATATATATATATATATTGGTGAATCCCCTCAATCCCAGCTCCAAAAGCAATCCTGTCATATAGTTTGAACTTGTTTTTCTTTCCGGAAAGGTTTGTAGAAATGCATTATTGAATTATAATTCAAAATTTGGTACTTTTAGGAATTATACTGTATGATATTGAATGCAAGCTTGCTAAATATTCTATTATTTTGATTAATCATGGTTAATATACAGCAAGTGTGAGAAAGTATAAACAGCTTGATCAGAAAATAGTTAATGCTAGAACTAGTCAGAAATATTTTAGCTGAAGATTAAAGTAGAGTAAGTTAACATAAAAGGTAAATGAACAGAAGAGAAACCCAAATCAAATCAATATTTAGTGTGACCATCCCTTTGCCTTCAAAACAGCATAAATTCTTCTAGGTACACTTGCACACAGTTTTTGAAGGAACTTGGCAGGTAGGTTGTTCCAAACATCTTGGAGAACTAACCACAGATCATCTGTGGATGTAGACTGCCTCAAATCCTTTTGTCTGTTTAGGCAATTCCAGACAGACTTGATAATGTTGAGACCAGACTCTGTAGGGGCCAAACCATCACTTCCAGGACTCCATGTTCTTATTTACGCTAAAGATAGTTCTTAATCTTAATGACAATGGCTATATGTTTTGGGGTTGTTGTTCTGCTGCAGAATACATTTTGCAGCCAATCACATGTCTACCTGATGGAATGGCATGATTGATAAGTATCTGCCTGTATTTTTCAGCATTGAGGATACCATTGATTGGGCAAGTAGATCATAGACGCAGTGGTCTGTCAAGGAAACTTAATGCAGCAGATGATAGACACATCATGCTTAATTCCCTTAGAAATTGGAAGATGTCCATAAGTTCCATCAGCATAGAACTTGCCAGAAGAGGTCTTTGAAGCATTGCAGCCAAAAAAAAATCATGCCTCTGATGTGGAAACAAGGCTAGGCGACTCAAAATTGCATGAAAACATAGGAACTGGGGTGCAGAAAAATGGTAACAGGTTGTCAGGGAATCCCTGTGAGACGTCTGGGGTGTGGCCGTGCACAGGCTATTCCCAGAAGAATGACTAATGGGCGTGGTGCCAGACAGGCTATTTAAAGGAAGTTCATTCCTGTTTCCTGTGCTGACTGATCTTCAGCTGTTTCCTGTGACCTGATGATACCTGTATGCTTCCCTGTTGCTGACCTGGCTTGTTCTGAACTTGGACTTGGATTCTGCTTCTGCTTCTCTGCTAAATCTGACCCGGCTCCGTCCCTGACTTTGGCTCTGCTTACGATTTGGTACCCTGCTGCACCGCCTGTTGATGACCCTGGCTTTCCTACTACTCTGACTCTGTCTCTCAGAACTACCCGAGTGCTTGCCTGGCTATCTGCTGCACATGTTCCATACAGCATTGCATGTTCCAGTTTCCAGGATCCGGACAAGCAGCCTATCCTGATCCATCAACAACCACAGGCACTCGTGTCCCTCCTGGCCTTTGACACCCTCTGTCTCACCTTCAGTGGGGTCTGGGCCGGAGATATAAGAAAGGCCGACCTCGTCAACTCAGACTCCTCCCAGGTACGTGACAGTATCAGTCAGCCAGCTATGGAGTCTGAAAGGGAGGTCTCTCCACTAGAGAACGTTTGCCGATCGATCTCTGCACTATCCCACATTGTACAAAGCCTGCAAGGAAAATTGGATTGCATCGAAGATCAATTATCAGCCCGCAAAAATGACTCTTCTCTGACGGAGCCCAGCACATCCTGTGCGGCGGATTTCCTCCCGGAACCTCGGGTTCCCATTCCTGAACGTTTTTCTGGAAATCGAAGAAAATTTCGGACTTTTCATAATTCTTGTGAACTATACTTTTCCCTGTTGCCTCGAACATTCTCTTCACAAGATACCAAGGTGGGGTTCATAATCTCGCTCCTTCAGGATGAGCCCCAATCCTGGGCTTTCCATCTTTGGGAACAACACGATCCAGCCTTGACAAGCATGGACTCTTTTTTTTCTGCCATGTCCCAGCTATACGCAGATCCTTTTTGTCATCGGACTGCTGAATCAAAGCTTAGCAAGTTAAAGCAAGGCCTAAGGCCTGTGGAGGATTATGTGACAGATTTCCGTGTATGGAGTGCCGATACTCTGTGGAACCATTCGGCCCTCCATCATCAGTTCCGTCTTGGTTTGTCTGATGCCCTAAAGGATGAACTTGCCAGGGTGGGGGTACCAACGGCCTTAGAAAACCTGGTGAACCTTGTCATCCAGATTGACCGGAGGCTACGTGAGAGGCAAGCCGAAAGAACTAACAAGGCTCCTTTGGTCTGCCCGGGGTTTGGGGCTGATACTCCTCTCATTACCGTTAACCCCCCAGAGGTACCTCACTACCCTTCACGAAAGGGTTTCCAGAGATCCCCTCTGTCCACATCGGAACGTCTTCGACGGTATCGCTCCAATCTCTGCCTCTACTGTGGCGATGCCGGTCACCACATTCAGACTTGTCCTGTGAGGCCTTGCAGAACCTCCTCTAACTGGATTTCTATGATGCATCCACCCAGGACTAATCAAACACATCTCACCTTGCTTTGCCATCTGAAACTTCCTGAAAAGACTATCTCTGTTCCTGCTATTATAGACTCTGGGGCCTGTAGCTGTTTTGTGGATGTGACATTTGCAGCCCAACACAATCTACCTCTCTGTACCAAGAAACAAGGGTTTGTTGTTCACCTGGCTGATGGCTCTGGTATCAAGTCTGGTCCAGTGACACAAGAGACGGCTCCAATTTTCTGCTCTTCCTCCTCTGGTCATCAAGAATTCCTTTGCCTGGACGTTATAACATCACACATGTTTCCTGTCATTCTTGGTATACCCTAGCATCAATTGGCTCACGGGTGAGATTTCCTTCTCTTCTCCCTACTGCCGGGCACACTGTGTTCCTGAGGAGTCTCTTACTGCTACCTCTCTCCTTGGTATCCACCCGGACCCCGAAGTCTTGAAACTGGTACCCACAGTTTACCACGAATACCTGGATGTTTTCAATAAAAAGAGCGCTGATTCTCTTCCTCCCCATCGTACATACGATTGCCCCATTGAACTGTTGCCAGGGGCTGAAATACCTTTTGGCCGGATCTACCCTCTCTCTGAGCTCGAATTAGAGACTCTCCTTAACTACATTAATGAAAGCCTGGAAAAAGGATTCATCCGACCCTCCACTTCACCCGCAGGAGCGGGCATATTCTTTGTTGAGAAAAAGGACCATACCCTTAGGCCCTGTGTGGATTATCGCGATCTCAATAAGATAACTGTCAAGAATCGTTATCCTCTTCCCCTAATTCCCGAACTTTTCCAGAGGTTACGAGGGGCACAGGTGTTCTCCAAACTTGATTTGAGGGGTGCCTACAACCTAGTCAGAATTCGTGAAGGAGACGAATGGAAAACCGCGTTTCGAACGCGCTTTGGGCATTTCGAATATCTGGTCATGCCATTCGGTCTTTGTAATGCCCCAGCCACATTCCAACATCTTGTTAATGATATATTTCGGGACTATCTTGATTTGTTTATCATTGTATACTTGGATGATATCCTTGTATTTTCCAGTTCTCTCGACCTACACAGAAACCATGTAAAGAAGGTACTGGACAGACTTCGCCAACACCGTCTTTACGCAAAGGCGGAGAAATGTGAGTTTGAAAAACAGGTTATCCAATTTCTGGGACTCATTATCTCTGCGGATGGCATTGCTATGGACCCGGAAAAGGTATCTGCCGTACTGTAATGGCCTGCCCCCGAGGACAAGAAAGCAGTACAGCGCTTTGTGGGCTTCGCTAATTTTTACAGGAAGTTTATAAAGAACTTTTCTGGCATCATATCCCCCATCACACAGCTGACCAAACAGTTTACCCCATTCAAATGGACTCCAGAGGCTCAAGCCGCCTTTGAACTATTACAGACTCGGTTTACTTCCGCTCCCATTTTAAAACACCCAGATCCCGCTTTAGCCTATGTACTTGAAGTGGATGCCTCTGAAAATGCGGTCGGGGCTATACTATCCCAACGACAAGGAGCCAAGTCCCTACTCTACCCTATTGCCTTTTTCTCCAGAAAATTAAGCTCCTCTGAGAGGAACTATGACGTAGGAGATCGTGAACTGTTAGCCATAAAGACTGCCCTGGAGGAATGGCGCTACCTACTGGAGGGGGCTGCACACCCTATACTTATTTTTACAGACCATAAGAACTTAGAATATTTAAGAACCGCGAAACGATTAAGACCTCGACAGGCAAGATGGGCACTTTTCTTCTCTCGATTTGTGTTCCATATAACTTTTCGTCCGGGCTCTAAGAATTGCAAACCTGATGCCCTTTCTCACATGTTTCCTGAACCAGCTCCACCTCCTGAACCTGACACCATCTTGCCAGCTAAGAATTTCCTACTCTTGCAAACAGACTTGATGTCACAGATCAAGGGGACAGTTGCAAACTCCCCACCTCCTCTGAACTTGCATCTCCAGCAGAGGGATGGACTTTATTTCCACAAGGAACAAATTTTTATTCCCGAACAACTGAGGGTCACCATTCTTAAGAAGTGTCATGATCATCTTCTGGCTGGACACTTTGGTATCCATAAAACCTCTGATTTGGTCTCCCGTTCCTTTTGGTGGCCAGATTGGTTAAAGGACTGTAAAAACTATGTCAGATCCTGCTCTGTGTGTCTCAGAAACAAGTCTGATCGGGCCAAGACCTGGGGCCTGTTGGAATCCCTCCCCGTACCTGAAAAACCATGGAGTATGATCTCTATGGACTTTATTGTGGAACTTCCTCCATCTGAAGGGTTTACAACTATCTTTGTTGTAGTTGATCGTCTTTCCAAGATGGCACACTTTATACCTCTGAAAGGAACTCCCTCTGCCTCCGAAACTGCCTCCACGTTTATCAAAGAAGTGGTGAGATTGCATGGCATTCCAGCCAGCATTGTCTCTGATCGTGGGGTGCAGTTCACTTCCAAGTTTTGGAAAGCTTTATGTGAAGCATTAAACATTGAACTTTGTTTGTCTTCTGCCTACCACCCACAAACAAACGGACAGACCGAGAGGACAAACCAAACTCTTGAACAATATTTAAGGTGCTTCTCTTCTTTTTCTCAAGACGACTGGGTGTTACTCCTCCCTTTAGCGGAATTTGCTTATAATAACTCCGTTCATTCCGCCACCAAGCAGTCTCCTTTCTATGCCAATTATGGATATCACCCCTCCTTCCTACCTGAGTTACCTATGGAATCTGCTGTACCAGCTGTACAAGAAAGACTAAATTTTCTTAATGCCAACAGTCAGCTTTTGCGGGAAACCATTTTGAAGGCACAGGCTGGTAATAAAAAATTTTTTGATAGAAGAAGGAGAGGGAATTTGAATTTAAAACCGGGGGATAAGGTCTGGCTATCTACAGCAAACCTGAGATTAAAGTGTCCCTCAAAAAAGCTTGGCCCAAGATACCTAGGTCCATTTTCTATCAGGAAGAAGATCAATTCTGTGGTATTCGAATTAATCTTACCAGGTAATCTGAAGATCCATCCCGTGTTCCACGTTTCTTTACTGAAGTCAGCAGTTCCCAACCCCTTTCCAGATCGTGGATCTAAAGTTCCTGCTCCCCTTTTGATCGAAGGTAATGAAGAATTTGAGGTGGAGTCTATTCTGGACAGTAGAAGAAGGGGTGGTCGGACACAGCTTCTTATCAAGTGGAAGGGCTATGGCCCTGAGGATAATTCCTGGGAACCTGCTTCAAACGTCCATGCTCCTCGATTGTTACGAGCCTACCTTCTACAACATCTGGAAAAACGGTCTATGTTGGGCATCCGGAGGCTGCCCTTAAGGGGGGGGCAATGTCAGGGAATCCCTGTGAGACGTCTGGGGCGTGGCCATGCACAGGCTATTCCCAGAAGAATGACTAATGGGCGTGGTGCCAGACAGGCTATTTAAAGGAAGTTCATTCCTGTTTCCTGTGCTGACTGATCTTCAGCTGTTTCCTGTGACCTGATGATACCTGTATGCTTCCCTGTTGCTGACCTGGCTTGTTCTGAACTTGGACTTGGATTCTGCTTCTCTGCTAAACCTGACCCGGCTCCGTCCCTGACTTTGGCTCTGCTTATGATTTGGTACCCTGCTGCACCGCCTGTTGATGACCCTGGCTTTCCTACTACTCTGACTCTGTCTCTCAGAACTACCCGAGTGCTTGCCTGGCTATCTGCTGCACATGTTCCATACAGCATTGCATGTTCCAGTTTCCAGGATCCGGACAAGCAGCCTATCCTGATCCATCAACAACCACAGGCACTCGTGTCCCTCCTGGCCTTTGACACCCTCTGTCTCACCTTTAGTGGGGTCTGGGCCGGAGATATAAGAGAGGCCGACCTCGTCAACTCAGACTCCTCCCAGGTACGTGACACAGGTGCTCTAGACTGATGAGTCAAAATTTGAAATATTTGGCTGTAGCAGGAGGCAGTTTGTTCTCTGAAGGGCTGAAGAGCGATACAATGAGTGTCTGCAGGAAACAGTGAAGCATGGTGGAGGTTCATTGCATGCTTGGGGCTGCAATTCTGCTAGGGTTGCACCAATACCACTTTTTTAAGACAGAGAACAAGTACAGATACTTTTATTTTAATGTTATGTGACAGTTTTCAAAGCACAATACAATCAAATGATATCTTCTTTATATAATTATGAAGAACTGTAACTCAAGACATTATGAAAGAATAAAAACGGTTTTATTTGCTTGTCACAAAGTTGTAACCTCAAAGAATTTTCACAGAACATGTTTATAAATAAAAAAATATATAAAACTACAGCAATAAAATATATGATAACTGTAACAGAACCGCTGACCCACACTGTACTTGTGGTCTTCCATCAGTATACGGCTTCCTTGCAGTCATGAACATATATATCAGATTTTCTCAGCCGCCCTCACACAAAGCTAGCTGACAACTTAGCTTGTACAAGTTTTTGAACCTTCTCCTTTATTGAACAGTTTCACACTCAATTTATACACACATGAGCACATCCCCCTCCTGAACAAATTACTACACACAGGTCAGGGGTTGCCTGATTACATTATCATATGCAGATGAAATTGCATACAGAAACAGAATTTACCTGAACTAATTATCTGGCCATCTGGACAGAACAATGTGAGGTCATTAACATTTAGCAATGGGACAGGCAGACTTAACACAATCCACATTCCATCTCAATAGATAGACAATAGGACAAGACTGCCAATGACAGTCTGGCCGTCTCCTTCATTGAAGTACACGGAATACCCATCTAGGTGTCAACAGACTCCATGGCAACAGGCCACAGGTCTCACAGTGCAAAGTGGGATCAAATCTCCACATTTCTTGAGAGACACAATTGACAAATATCACTCTTCCATCTGAAGCCATCCAAACCATTCTCTCAGCATCCCCAAGTATCTGTCCCTCACTCCCAGTGACGGTGAACACAGTCACAATAACAACAACAATAAATAACAAATGTAAAATTACACAACCAATAAAAAGTGCAAAACAGTAAAAAATATAACAGTGCACTGTTTAATCATAGGGAACAGCACGATGGGCTAGAGATTACATTTGATTGGTAAGATTTACCAATGCTCTAATTACATGTCCAACTCCATTAGTCTATGGAGCTGGACATGTGAACAGAGGAATGGTAAAGCTTACCAATCAAATGTAATCTAGTCCTATAATTGTAAGAGGAGTGTTAATATTAATTAACTTACTTTTTCCTATGAACAATCTTCCTGTAGTTATGTAAGCTTAGGATGTTCCTCAGAGTACAGTATATTTTGAACATATGTTTGCAAGATGAGTACTAGCAGTATAACAGACAATCTAGCAATTAGAATTATTATTTTTCAAAAGTTAGTGGCAAGTTATTTTTAAGGAAAAAAAGCCTATCTGCATGTTCAGCCATAAGCCTGTTTCTGCTATCAGTAAGGATGTTTCACTTCTGACACTACTGCATGGGGCCATTTTAGCCAGAGTTGGAAATATCAGTTTATGAACTGCCCAGTACTTCAGCGGTTTCTCTGAAAGAGGTACAGTGATCTCTCCCAGGTAAGCTTCTAGCTGTATAGTCGCAGCTTTTGGAGCACTGCTCTCGGGCGCAGATGCACATTCACCAGCAATTTCTGCATGGACACTATCCAGACTGGTAATTGGCTGGTCACCATGTGTCAGGACTCTGGAGGCGAGCCTGACGTGCAGAGGGTAGCCTCTAGCTCACCGAGGGATGGAGCACAGACGAGTCACCCAGGCAGTAGACGCAGGCTAACCCGAGGTGCGGAATCTAAGTGCCAACCGGTCTTCACCAGAGCCTCAGATGGTGAGGTTGGATTTTGCTGCTTGTATAGCACCAGGTCGCGGTCCTCGGGGTTGCCCTGCCAGGAGGTGAACAGGTCCAGATCTGGTGGCAGATAATCAGACAAGGATAAGGCAAAAGAGTGGTCACAAACAAGCCAAAGTCAGGGCGGGCAGCAGACAAGCAAGGTGAGGGACAAGCCAGGAGGTCAAACAGGAATCAAAACTGGATACAACAGGTTTCAGGTTCAGGAACACAGGAGAAGCTTCAGATCAGACAGCAAAGACACTGTGCTTCTGAGGTGCTTAAATAAGGCAGCCTATTGCCAATTAATGAAATTAGTCTGAGCTAGGTTAACCCTTAGGTGGCAGATTCATGACAGCACTTTAGTGTGCACAGGGAGCGTTCCTGACATTGCCCCCCCCTTAAGGGCAACCTCCGGGTGCCCAATAGGTTTCTCTTTTGTGGGTGACTGCGAAAGAAAGCCTGGATAAGTTCCATAGCGTGGATGTTTCGTTCAGGCTCCCAAGAGTTTTCTTCTGGACCATAACCCTTCCACTTGACAAGGTACTGTAAAAGGTTTCCTCTCTTCCGGCAGTCCACAATAGCTTCTACTTCATATTCCACATTTCCATCAACGATTACAGGTTCGGGTGGCTCTGAACTCCTACCAGGGAAGGTATTGGGAACTGCAGGCTTTAACAAGGAGACGTGAAATACTGGGTGAATGCGGAGTGAATTGGGTAAAGATAACTCATAGGAAACTTCATTAAGTTTCCTCTTGACCGGAAAGGGTCCAATAAACCTGGGAGCCAATTTTTTAGATGGACAGGCTAAACGGAGGTTAGTTGTGGACAACCAAACCTGGTCACCTGGTTGAAGAATTAATTCTCCCCTTCTTCTTCTATCAAAGATCTTCTTAGATGCCGTTTGTGCCTTAAGTATGGCTTCTTGCAGTAATGTGCTGTTGCGAGCAAAGAAATTAATAGTGTCCTGTACTGCAGGGACTCCAGAGTCAGACGGGATATCGGGCAAGAAGGATGGGTGGAAGCCGTAGTTTGAGAAGAATGGAGATTGTCCAGTAACAGAATGTTTAGCATTATTATAGGCAAACTCTGCGAATGGCAGCAAGGCCACCCAATCGTCTTGAACAAAGGTGGTAAAACACCGAATGTACTGTTCCAAGGTCTGGTTGGTCCTCTCGGTCTGCCCATTAGTCTGTGGGTGGTAAGTAGAAGACAAGGATAATTCAATCTTCAACAGACTGCATAATGCTTTCCAGAAGCGTGAGGTGAACTGCACCCCTCTGTCAGAGACAATATTTGCAGGTACCCCGTGAAGCCTAACAATCTCTTTTATGAAGACTTCTGCGGTTTCCTTGGCAGAGGGAGTACCCCTGAGGGGCAAAAAATGGGCCATTTTAGACAATCGATCCACAACAACAAAAATGGCAGAGCATCCCTTAGAAGGAGGAAGTTCCACAATAAAATCCATGGCGATCATCCTCCACGGTCTATCAGGAACTGGAAGTGGTCTAAGGAGACCCCATGACTTACTTCTCGCGGGCTTGCTTCGGGAACACACAGCACAGGAAGACACGTAGTCCCTACAACTTTTTTCCAGGTCAGGCCACCAGAATGTACGCTGCAGCAAGTCAAGGGTCTTACGGATTCCAAAGTGACCTGCCAAGGGATGGTCATGACAAGAACCCAGAACCGACATTTGGACATCTTCTGGAACGAAGATCTTGTCCCCAAACCATAGCAAACCGTCCTTAGGTACCAGAGAAATTTCAGGAAGACAGGGAATACTCACAGAAGCCTGCTTAATATGAGCCATCAGATTAGTTAATAGAAGAAGCAAGTTACCTTCAGACAGGATGGTGTCAGGTACAGGAATTTCCTTCGGGTCATCGAACATGCGGGAGAGTGCGTCCGGTTTGACATTCTTGGAACCAGGTCGGTAAGTAATATGAAACGCGAACCTTGAAAAGAACAGAGCCCACCGTGCCTGGCGTGGTCTCAGCCGTTTAGCAGATCTCAAGTATTCAAGGTTCTTGTGGTCGGTGAAGATAAGGATGGGATGTGCTGCCCCTTCGAGTAAATATCGCCACTCCTCGAGTGCCACCTTGATGGCCAAAAGTTCACGATCGCCCACATCATAGTTTCTCTCCGCTGGAGAGAGTTTGCGGGAAAAGAAGGCTACAGGGCGTACCAAGTCTTTAACACCCTGTCTTTGGGAGATAACAGCCCCTACAGCCACTTCTGAGGCATCTACCTCAAGGAGGTAAGGTAAGGTGGGATCAGGGTGTCTCAGGATGGGAGCAGTAGTAAACAGCTTTTTCAGGACTGAGAAGGCGGTCTGGGCTTCAGGGGACCAATGGAAGCAAATGTTCTGCTTGGTAAGCTGTGTGATAGGGAAGATGATGATAGAGAACCCCTTAATGAATCTCCTGTAAAAATTTGCAAATCCAACAAAGCGCTGCACCCCCTTCTTGTCAGATGGAGCCGGCCAATCCAGGATAGCGGAAACTTTTTGAGGATCCATCCTAACTCCTCTGGTGGATATGATCAGGCCCAAGAACTGGATGCTTTGCTGTTCAAATTCACATTTCTCGGCCTTAGCATAGAGTCCATGTTGGCGGAGGCGGCCGAGAACGTTCCTGACGTGCTCCCGATGCTGGTCCAGAGATGCAGAAAAGATTAAAATATCGTCTAAATAGACAATTACGAAGGTGTCAAGCCAGTCTCTGAAGATGTCGTTTACAAAATGCTGGAATGTAGCCGGGGCGTTGCAGAGACCGAAGGGCATCACCAGGTACTCGAAATGCCCAAACCTGGTACGGAACGCCGTTTTCCACTCGTCCCCTTCGCGGATACGAACCAAATTGTAGGCCCCACGTAAGTCTAATTTGGTAAACAAGACAGCAGACCTTAATCTCTGAAAGAGTTCTGGAACCAAGGGGAGAGGATATCGGTTTTTAACCGTGACTTTATTCAACTCTCGGTAATCCACACAAGGACGGAGAGAGTGATCCTTTTTTTCTACAAAAAAGATTCCTGCTCCTGCTGGTGAAGTAGATGGACGGATGAAACCCTTCTTTAAGCTTTCGTACACGTATTCCTTAAGAACCTCCAACTCCCGTTCGGATAGTGGGTAGATACGACCAAACTGAATCTCGGCCCCTGGAAGCAGCTCTATAGGGCAGTCATAAGGACGATGAGGGGGAAGGGTCTCAGCCCCACGTTTGCTGAAAACGTCCAGAAAATTATGATAAGCCTCAGGCACAACAGAGCATAAATCTGGATCAGATTCTAGGCACAGCAAGGTTCTGGAGGAGCTGAGAGAGTCAGGCAGGCAGGAATTCAAGCAGTAGGTAGACGGGAACTTGAGGACTCCAGAGGTCCAGTCGATTTGGGGGTTGTGTGCCTTCAACCAAGGTAGCCCCAAGATGACTGGAAACAAGGGGGACGCAATAGCGTCTAGGCTTATTAGTTCCTTATGGTCACAAGAGGAGATCATGAGGAGAGGAGGAGTCTCCTGGGTTACAGGTCCGGAACTGATGTGGGAACCATCAGCCAGGAAGATGGTAAGTCCTTGGGTCTTGGGTTGAAGTGGAATACCCCGTTGAACAGCGAATGACAGGTCGATAAAGCAACTACATGCTCCGGAGTCAATAATCGCGGTTACTGATATGCTACCTCCTGGAAGCTGAAACGAGACAGGGAAGGCTAGGTGAGAAGCACTGGAAGCGGATGCTGGACCACTGGATGGGGAGATGGAAAGGCACTTACGTAGCTTCGCAGGGCAGGAGCGCACGTAGTGACCGGCTTCTCCACAGTACAGGCAGAGATTGTTCTGTCGCCGGCGATGCCTTTCTTCAGTAGACAGGGCAGGTCTCTTAACCCCAAGCTGCATGGGTTCCGGGACATCCGTAGCAAGGTTTGCAGGAGCAGAGCTGGTAGGAATCGGATTA
This sequence comes from Pelophylax lessonae, assembly GCF_965119305.1. Classification (NCBI taxonomy): domain Eukaryota; kingdom Metazoa; phylum Chordata; class Amphibia; order Anura; family Ranidae; genus Pelophylax; species Pelophylax lessonae. Next base: position 85,787,119 of record NC_138774.1, read on the forward strand.
AAGGAAGGGACGTTTACCGGGGCCGCGAACCGCGGCATCATCCAGGCTGGACGAGGCTGTTGGGTGGAACGTTCTGCACGGCGTTCCCTGAGCCGGCGGTCTATCTGGATAGCCAGATTTATTAGAGTCTCTAGGGTGTCAGGAACCCCAACCCGGGCTAGCTCATCCTTCAGCCCTTCAGAGAGACCTAAACGAAACTGATACCGTAATGAAGCGTCATTCCACTGGGTGTCGGAACTCCAACGCCTAAAGTCTGTTACATAGTCTTCCACATCTCTTTGACCCTGCTGAAGCGCATGCAGAGCAGCTTCAGCGGTGGAGGTTCGCTGAGGGTCATCATACAGCTGAGCCATGGCACTGAAGAAAGACAATAAGTACTTTAGATGAGGACTGCGCTCTTCAATAAGCCGATGAGCCCAAGACTGTGGTTCATCCAGGAGCAGGGAGATGACAGAGCCCACTTTGGTAGCCTCCAAGGAAAATGTCAGAGGTTGCAGAGAGAAATATAATTCACATGCGTTGCGAAACGCCCTGAACTTGCCTCTGTCCCCTGAGAACATTTCGGGTATAGGGACCCGGGGTTCAGGTGGCAACATCACTACTGTGGGACCTGGAGTAGGTTCTGCTGGTACAGAGGAAGAAGAATCTGTCATCACAGGGGGGTTCCAAGGTGCAGAACGCATCCGTTCCTCCAGATGCATGTAGCCCTCCTGAAGTGTCTTTACGGCTTGAGATAAAGTTGTGAGATGCTGGCAGATCTCATCCAATGGTGAGGCCCCTCTTGCAGGCTGCGACATGGCTGTCTGATACTGTCAGGACTCTGGAGGCGAGCCTGACGTGCAGAGGGTAGCCTCTAGCTCACCGAGGGATGGAGCACAGACGAGTCACCCAGGCAGTAGACGCAGGCTAACCCGAGGTGCGGAATCTAAGTGCCAACCGGTCTTCACCAGAGCCTCAGATGGTGAGGTTGGATTTTGCTGCGTGTATAGCACCAGGTCGCGGTCCTCGGGGTTGCCCTGCCAGGAGGTGAACAGGTCCGGATCTGGTGGCAGATAATCAGACAAAGATAAGGCAAAAGAGTGGTCACAAACAAGCCGAGGTCAGGGCGGGCAGCAGACAAGCGAGGTGAGGGACAAGCCAGGAGGTCAAACAGGAATCAAAACTGGATACAACAGGTTTCAGGTTCAGGAACACAGGAGAAGCTTCAGATCAGACAGCAAAGACACTGTGCTTCTGAGGTGCTTAAATAAGGCAGCCTATTGCCAATTAATGAAATTAGTCTGAGCTAGGTTAACCCTTAGGTGGCAGATTCATGACAGCACTTTAGTGTGCACAGGGAGCGTTCCTGACACCATGAGGCCTTTTGGAAGTTGGTTCTTCATGCTTCTCCTCAGATACAATTGCCTCTTCAGAAATGTTTTACATTTCTTCTACCTCCCTGGAAGTATCTGCATTATGGAAAAAATCGATCTTTATACATAGAATTAAGAACAAAATAAACAACAATGAATGAATGATATAGCAGCATATTCTTTCTGTGAATTAAGAAAAAAGAGTCAGAGCATTACACCAAAAGGAATCAATAAATAACTAAAATAATTAAATTACTCGTCTCTTACCTTTTAAAATGTATATTAGGCAACATTTAATCTTATTTTATTTCATTAATTTAGAGCTTATTTCTCTTTCATTCATCGATGGACACAGCGCTCCAGAAATCATAACTAGTGGGTTATATTGCCTCCTCCAGGAGTAGGACTAGGCAGAACAAACAACACCTGGCTACACCCATGGGCCATGCCCAGCTGGTATATAACCCCCCTCTCTGCTCTAGGTAATCAGTTTTAATCTGTCTAGTCAGGAGTAAGGACCTAGGCTCCCAGCTGGGATCTCTGGCCCTAGCAATTTTCTCCTTTCTTACATTTTTTTTTGTTTTTCTCTTGGGATCTCGGGAGATCTACAATCAACTGCGGGGCTGGATAATCTATATCTAGTGGTCCCCCCAGCCAAGCCAGCAAGTGCGTGCAGACCGCAGCTACGCGCTAGGCCCGCAAGTTAAACGTCTCGCAGGGTCGCATACGACTGGGCTTGGGTCTGAGCCGCAGCGGTCCCTTGGTCTACAGCTCCCCTACTTCGGTGGTGAGGAGTTCTGTCTGGAGCATTACCCACACCATGGAAGGGTAAGTACAGTCCCCCCTCTCCCTTTTTGGTGGTTTTCTTTGGAGTGGACGCGGGTAATCTTCATGGACGGTCGAACCTGCCTGCAGGTTCCCTTCTCCCATCCTTAAATCCCTCACTGAGCTGGGCTTCCACCACTCCCATTCCTCCCTGTCTGTACCTAGAGTCTGGTGGGGGTCCCAGGGCAGAGAATGCAGCAGAGACCCCTGGGCTCTCCCCCGCTATCCCCACTCTGTAAGGGTCCTGGGATAGTGTGTATCCCGCCCTGGTAGTCTGGAGGAGTCCCAGTGTAGGAGACCCCTAGGTGCATGCCCTGCTGTTTGCAGTGTGGGTATAGTGCAGGGGGGTTCCAGTGAGAGACCGGTGCAGAGTGCTGAGTCTCCCCTAAATGTGTGTCCTACATTTAGGGGGGGTTCCCTTGCAGAGGGTGCAGTGTTGCAGAGGGTGCAGGAAAGATTCTGGCAGCATGCTTCAGTGTTTGTAGCTGATGGTGGCCATTTTCCCTTAGTCTGGCTGGTCTCTGGTTGGGGGCCATGTTTGTGTAGCCGGATGATGTCAAGGGGGCCATTTTTCCTTTGTCTGGGAGATGCTGAAGACAACTGAAGCCTCGTGGGGATGCTGAAGCTCCTCTTGTTCCTCTTCCTTCTTAGGCTCCATGTACACGGGACGCTGGAAATGGCCGTTTAGGAGCAGTTGGGCGTTTTTTTCAGAAGCCCCTGAACCCATCTACATTTTATCTTATCTGTCCATGTACACCAGGTCGTTTACAGTCATTTGCAGGCAGTTGCGTTCAGGGACTGTTTTTAGAACGCAATTATTTGCGTTCGAACGTGTGTTTCACGGCGTTTCAAACGCACAAACGCGTCCGAACGCGTCCGAACGCGTCTGAACGCGATGACCCGCGTTTAGCGTTCGCGTTTTTCCATTTTAAAGGGGGTTAATTTTCTTGACCTCTAGGAACGCTTCTAAACGCAAACGCCCGCAAACGCTGCTAAACGCCCACTAAACGCGGGTACAAACGCGACCGAACGGACGTTTCAAACGTCCTAAAAATTCCAGCATTCAAAGGGACTTTTAACAACGTCCCGTGTACATGGAGCCTTAGTTTTCCTGTTCCAGTGATGAATGCCGCAGGCGTCCAAGGGCCACCGTAAGGCCAGTATCATCCTCGGCTAAGGCTTCTTCCACAGTTCTTGTGAGGAATCAAGCCAGCATGGTATCGGAATTGGCGGCATTATCCTGTCGCAGTCACTATTTAGTGGTCCATAGGGATAAAGACTAATAGAGAGAACTCTCACCTGATGAAAGGCCGCAGTAGCAGAGCTGGATGCTGGATGGACACTAAGGTAAGGACTCTGATAAGGACACAGGTTCACCTGAGGTGCGGAGTCTAAGTGTTAGCTGGTTTTCACCAGAGCCCATAGTGGTGGGGATGGACTACGCTGCAAGCTAGCACCAGGTCGCAGTCCCCAGGATCACCCAGCCAGGCAGAGTGCAGGTTCCGGTCCAGAAGCGGAGAAGCAGACAAGGGATGACCAAAAGAGTAGTCAGACGAGCCAAAGGTCAGGGCGGGCAGCAAGTAGCAAGGTCAAGAGGAAGCCGGGTCAAACAATCAGGAACAACAGGTACACAGGAACACAGGATCACAAGAAGAGCTGAAAATAACACAGCAATTACCTGGAGTGACTGCTGTGTTTAAATAGGCCGTTTTGGCGCCAAATTAGTAGCCTCAAACTATTCGAAGGTAGCCTCGAACTATTCCGAGGTAGCCTCTGACTATTCTGAGGTAGCCTCTGACTATTCCAAGGTAGCCTCGAACTATTGCAAGGTAGCCTCGAGCTATTGCAAGGTAGCCTCGAGCTATTCTAAGGTAGCCTCTAGCTATTCAAGGCACCTCTTTGTACGTGTTTGCGCATAGGCATTCGCCGGTTTGCGCACCAGTGCGCCTGCGCATGGCAGTGGATCCCTGACATTGCCCCCTCCTTATGGGCAACCTCCTGGTGCCCAAAAGATTCCTTTTCTGAGGATGGCTGCGGAAAAAAGCCTGAATTAATTCCTGGGCATGGACATCCTGTTCGGGCTCCCAGGAATTCTCCTCTGGGCCATAGTCCTTCCATTTAACCAGGAATTGTATTTGGTTCCTCCTCCTTCTGCAGTCCAAGATAGCTTCCACCTCAAATTTCTCCTCACCGTCAATCACCACGAGGTCAGGAGGCCTAGAATCCCTACCCAGAAAGGGGTCAGGTAAGGCAGGCTTTAACAGCGAAGTGTGAAATACAGGGTGGATTTTAAGTGAATCAGGCAAGATCAATTCTTAGGATACCTCGTTGTTTCCTCTTTACTGGAAGTGGCCCAATAAATTTGGGTGCCAATTTTTTCGAGGGGCAGGCCAAGCGGAGGTTATTTGTTGATAGCCAAACCTTGTCCCCTGGTTGGAGGATCAGTTCACCCTTCCTCTTTTTGTCCCAAAAACTGAATACCCCGTTGTTCGAACTCACATTTTATTGGTTTGGCATACAGCCTATGTTGCCGAAGACGGTGGAGGACCTTCTTGACGTGTTCCCAGTGTTGGTCCAGGGAAGCGGAAAACACTAGGATGTCATCCAGGTAAACAATTACAAAGACATCTAGATAATCTCTGAAAATGTCATTGACAAAATGTTGAAAAGTAGCCGGGGCATTACAAAGGCAGAAAGGCATCACCAGATATTTGTAATGGCCAAACCTGGTACGGAAGGCCGTTTTCCACTCGTCCCCTTCACGAATGCGGACCAGATTGTAGGCTCCCCTCAAGTCCAGCTTAGTAAACAAAGAAGCAGACCTCAGTCTTTGAAAAAGTTCAGGGATCAGTGGAAGGGGGTAATGATTTTTAACTGTGATCTTGTTCAGTTCCTGGTAGTCAACACAGGGCTGAAGGGAATGGTCCTTCTTCTCTACAAAGAAGATTCCCTCCCCTGCCGGGGAGGTGGATGGGCGGATGATCCCTCTCTTCAGGTTTTCTTCCACGTACTCCTTAAGGGTTCCCAACTCACGTTCTGATAGAGGGAAGATCCGACCGAAGGGAATCTCAGCTCCTGCGAGTAACTCAATCGGGCAATCATAGGGACGGTGTGGTGGGAGAGTTTTAGCCCCTAGTTTTCTAAAAACATCCAGGTACTTGTGGTAGGGTTCAGGTACAAGAGACCGTGTCTCTTCATCATGGTCGGTGCATAGCAAGATACTGGGGGAACTGAGGGGCATCGGCAAGAAGTGGTTCTGGCAGTAGGAAGACTGAAACTTAATGTTTCCAGAGGCCCAGTTGATATGCCTGAAGCCAAGGCAGCCCCAAAATGACTGGAAATAGGGGGGAAGTGATGGCGTCCAAGCTCAGGAGCTCCTTGTGATTCCCAAGAGCAGTTACGGGTAAAAGAGGGGTTTCTTGGGTCACCAATCCGGACTTGATGTGTGAACCATCTGCCAAAAATATGGAGAGCCTTTGTGACTTGGGTCGAAGGGGAATATGCTGTTGTGCTGCAAATGACAAGTCAATAAAGCAGCTGCATGCTCCGGAGTCAATTATTGCGGTGACTGATACCATACCTTCCGGAAGCTGAAAAAGAACAGACAGAGCCAGGTGAGTAGTGCTGGAAGAGGGTGTCGGATAGCTTGAGGGAGAGATGGAGAAGCACTTACGCAGCTTTGCGGGACAGGAGCGTACATAGTGACCGACCTCCCCACAGTACAGACACAGATTGTTCTGTCTCCGGCGAAGACGTTCTTCTGCTGTCAGGGAAGGTCGCATGAGTCCAAGCTGCATGGGTTCTGAGGTGTCCGGTACCGGTGTACCAGGAGCCGTATCCATTGGGATGGACCTGGTGGGAAAAGGACGTCTGGGAGTGGGTACTCAGGGCAACATCCAGACTGGACGAGACTGCTGGGAATATCGCTCCGCTCTCCGTTCGCGGAGCCGACGATCAATCTGGATCGCCAGTGCGATCAGTTTCTCCAAAGTCTCTGGTACATCCACACGGGCCAGCTCATCTTTTAGCCCCTCTGAAAGACCAAGACGGAACTGGTGACATAAGGACATAAGGCCGCATCGTTCCAGTAGGTGTCTGCGCTCCACCGCCTGAAGTCGGTAACGTAGTCCTCCACAGCTCTTCGGCCTTGTTGGAGCATGTGGAGTGCAGTTTCCGCGGTGGAGGTCCACTGCGGGTCATCGTAGAGCTGGGCCATCGCATTAAAGAAGGATGACAAGGAGTCAAGCTGCATGCTGCATTCTTCTAACAGATGATGGGCCCAAGCCTGGGGTTCTCCCTGCAGAAGGGAGATGATGAAACCCACTTTTGTGGCTTCCAGCGAGAAGGTCTGGGGTTGCAAGGAGAAATATAATTCACATGCATTGCGGAATGCATGGAACTTGCTGCAGTCTCCACCAAATCTTTCTGGTATAGAGACTCTTGGTTTCGGGGGCAACATGACCACCGTGGGTCCTTGCATGGTCCCTGTGGGAGGTGTGGCAGATGAGGAAGCTGGTTCTGCGGTAGGGTCAGCAGAAGAGACAAGGGACTGCACACGTCCTTCCAGCTGGGTATACCCCTCTTGAAGGGATTTCACGGCCTGAGTAAGAGCCGCCAGATGCTGACATATCTCATCCATCGGAGAGACCCCTCGTGCAGGCTCGGTCATGGCTGTGTTATACTGTCAGGATGGCAGGTGGAGCCTGACTAATAGAGAGAACTCTCACCTGATGAAAGGCCACGGTAGCAGAGCTGGATGCCGGATGGACACTAAGGTAAGGACTCTGATAAGGACACAGGTTCACCTGAGGTGCGGAGTCTAAGTGTTAGCTGGTTTTCACCAGAGCCCCTAGTGGTGGGGATGGACTACGCTGCAAGCTAGCACAAGGTTGCGGTCCCCAGGATCACCCAGCCAGACAGAGTGCAGGTTCCGGTCCAGAAGCGGAGAAGCAGATAAGGGATAACCAAAAGAGTAGTCAGACGAGCCAAAGGTCAGGGCGGGCAGCAAGTATCAAGCTCAAGAGGAAGCCGGGTCAAAAAATCAGGAACAACAGGTACACAGGAACACAGGATCACAAGGAAGAGCTGAAGATAACACAGCAATTACCTGAAGTGACTGCTGTGTTTAAATAGGCCGTTTTGGTGCCAAATTAGTAGCCTCAAACTATTCCGAGGTAGCCTCTGACTATTCCGAGGTAGCCTCTGACTATTCCGAGGTAGCCTCTGACTAATCCAAGGTAGCCTCGAACTATTGCAAGGTAGCCTCGAACTATTGCAAGGTAGCTTCGAGCTATTGCAAGGTAGCCTCGAGCTATTGTAAGGTAGCCTCGAGCTATTGTAAGGTAGCCTTGTGCTATTCTAAGGTAGCCTCTAGCTATTCAAGGCACCTCTTCGTACTTGCATGTGCATAGGCATTCGCTGGTTTGCGGCGCCAGTTCGCCTGCGCATGGCAGTGGATCCCTGACAGCTTGTCCCTGTCTATCATTCCTGCCCAAAGTTGTCTCTGAATTATATTTGAATGAGGGCAATGTGTTGCCTTCCTTGTGTCCTAAGCCGTCTCATCGCAAGGAATTTGCCTTGCATACCTTTGATGTGATTTGCACGATTCAGGCGTATCTGGCAGCTACTGAGTCTTTTCGGAGGTCAGACTCGCTTTTTGTGGTTACGGACGGACCAAGAAAAGGGCTGACCGCTTCTTTGGCTACCATCTCCAGATGGATCAGAGAGACGGTGACTCAGGCTTATTCCATTAAAGGTCAGGTTCCACCTTTCCCTGTCACGGCGCATTCTACTCGGATGCTGAGTGCTTCTTGGGGTCTTCCGTCATCAGGCTTCAATATCGCAAGTTTGCATGGCGGCCACTTGGTCGTCCGTGCATACCTTCACAAAATTCTATAAGATAGATACTTTGGCATCTGCGGATACTTCTTTTGGCTGCAAAGTTTTTCAGGCTGCTGTTTAAGGAGGGGCTGTTCCCTCTTGAGGGGTGTTTTTCTTTAGGGGCTCCTGTGACCCGATTAAGGCTTCTGTGTCCGGGTTAAGGGCTCTTATGTTTAGCCTTGGGTTATTTTCCCCACCCCTCATTTTCCTTTTAGATGTCCCACTAGTTATGATTTATAGAGCACTGTGTCCATCGGTGAACGAAAGAGAAAATGGGATTTTTGTACTTACCGTGAAATCCATATTGAACCTAATAGCAGAAATTAAACATTACCTTGGATCAAGTAAAGTTGCGATACAGTAAAGTGGGTTTTGCTCAATATCAGAAAAGCGCTTTTGCAAAGCAGCAAGCAAAGTGCTCTTCATTGTTTTGATACCATGGTCCTCCTCTTCCTTTTTTGATAACACTCTCTGTAGCACTGTTACTGCAGGAATTACATCAGAGGCAAATGCATCTGAACAACTCACTTTGCGAGTCATCTCTTTAAATGAGAGCGAAGATATTTAGCATCTTCTCCATCAGATACCACTGGTTTTCAGTAATGGTGGCATGGAGCTAATGTACACTCCACATACACTTTAAGGGCCTGTTTCTGCTCAATCAGAGACTGCAGCATGTAAAATGTGCTTTTCCAACGAGTCTGCAAGTCTTGTTGGAGTTTCCTTACTGGCTGACCAAGCTGTATCTGGATGTTCTACAGCCGAGAGTATGCCAGGGTAGAATGTTTTAAGTGGCCAATTATTTTGCGCCTGACTCCCACAGCATCTGCAATACTGCACTGTTAACAGGCCCTCTGAGACAGCCAGCTGCAGTGTATGTGCCACACATGAAATACTGGGAAGTCCAGTATCTTCCATACCTTTTATCATGTTTTTGGACCCGGACCACAGAACTTTTGGGAATCGTCTAAGTCTGAAGCATTTCCTCAAGTATGTTCAATATTGCTTGGCCGGTGTGGGAGCCTTCAAATTTCTTAGCGTGGAGAATGACCTGATGCAGAGAGAGTTCGCCATCTATTCACTGCGCAGTTAAGCTGATGAGAGACAGTGGACTCAAACTTGGAGGGAAGAACCAATGCGCTACCTCAGGTAAGTGATAAAATATGTGAAGTGTATGTAAATGAAAAGGGTACCACAAAAGGAAAAGCAGCCATTAATAATCGGTGTCTCCACCGTATAAAAGTATATGAAAAAGAGCAAAATCGGCTCAGATTCTTGGTACAGATGGATAAATAATAAATGAATGTGGGTGAGTGAAAAAAAATAAAATAAAAATAATAGAAAAAATAACCAATCAAATAAGCATATATAATGATGAGTGTCCTCACCGGGTACACATGAAAGAAAATTAAGGTAAAGGTACAGTGGTGGTGCAAGGTACAGATGGATAAATGCACAAGAATAAATCCAATGATATTCTTATAAAAATGCAATAATATTATATACACTGGTAAAGTGAAAAAGTAAATGACATCCAAAAAAGCAATGGCTATAAAGACGTGCACATAATAATACCAACGTGGCAGAGTGCAGAAGTGGAAGTGACAATGATTATAAAGTGAATCAGCAAATTGCTGACATGACTTCAATAATGAAGACACATGGACAAAGTAAATGAGACCAAAAGACAATCCACAAAATTAATTAGTCCATAAGGTGAGCAATGTGGAATAGTGATGACTCCAAATAAATGGTGACTTGCAAAAGTGAATACAAATCAATATATAACAAGTGACTTCTGTGAGTGATAAAACACGTGTTGTCTGAAGTAGTGGCGTGTCACTCCAGTGAGCTAAATAAACCAATAGGTGCAATGGCCGCTCACCTCCATGCACACTCAAAAGAGCGTGTTGTAATGTAAATCACTCAAACTGGTGGCAGCCTCTCTTTCTGGGATGGATGGATGGATCCACTTAGCAGGGAGCCTTTATCTTCTTGCATCAATATTGGGGGATATTCACACACAGTAAATGGTGTACATCAGGGTATGTCTTCGGTAATTCTTGCCCATACGAGGTAATCCTGCTAAATCCAGGAAGGAACTCGTCTCCAATGTAGTAGTGACATCCACGTCCAATCCCGATTTACCCGGCACCGGTGAGAGGAGCTCCCCCCCTCTCCTGACACAGCCTGAGGTGGAGAACAGAGCCACACTTACCCAGCACAGGAGGAAGAGGACGGGGCAGAGGGAGATGGAGCACATACACGGCGCATGCGCACTCTGAGATGTGACCAACGGGGGGGGCGCCAGAATTACCGGTGACATACCCTGATGTACACCATTTACTGTGTGTGAATATCCCCCAATATTGATGCAAGAAGATAGAGGCTCCCTGCTAAGTGGATCCATCCATCCATCCCAGAACGAGAGGCTGCCACCAGTTTGAGTTATTTACATCACAACACGCTCTTTTGAGTGTGCATGGAGGTGAGCGGCCATTGCACCTATTGGTTTATTTAGCTCACTGGAGTGACACGCCACTACTTCAGACAACACGTGTTTTATCACTCACAGAAGTCACTTGTTATATATTGATTTGTATTCACTTTTGCAAGTCACCATTTATTTGGAGTCATCACTATCCACATTGCTCATCTTATGGACTAATTCATTTTCTGGATTGTCTTTTGGTCTCATTTACTTTGTCCATGTGTCTTCATTATTGAATTCATGTCAGTAATTTGCTGATTCACTTTATAATCATCGTCACTTCCACTTTTGCACTCAGCCACTTTGGTATTATTATGTGCACTTCTTTATAGCCATTGCTTTTTTGGATGTCATTTTCACTTTACCATTGTATAGAATATTATTGCATTTTTATAAGAATATCATTGGATTTATTCTTGCACATTTATCCATCTGTACCTTGCACCACCACTGTACCTTTACCTTCATTTTCTTTCATGTGTACCCAGTGAGGACACTCATCATTATATATGGTTATGTGATTGGTTATTTTTTCTATTATTTTATTTAATCTTTTTTACTCACCCACATTCATTTATTATTTATCCATCTGTACCAGGAATCTGTGCAGATTTTGCTCTTTTTCAGTGGACTCAAACTACTGCTCCAGATGTCAGTGGTGAAGCTAAATGCCTATATGTCTTCCTGCAACCTGATGGTAATGTGCTTTTAAAAAGCGTTGCGGATCTGTGGTAAGATGACGTCTGTTGTGTAGTGGCGACTTGGAATGTCATACATTTGGTCCAACACAATAAGAAATCGATGAAAACCCATGTTATCAACAATTGAAAGAGGTTGATCACCCAGAATAATAAATTGGGTGAGCGCCTCTGTTATTTTTACAGCTCTCGGGTTGTCTCTTAACAGCTTTTCTCTTCTTGCTAAAGTTTGCTGCTGCTGAGTAGGGATGATCGAACGGTTCGGGTCGACCATCGGTTCGACCCGAACATTGACTGTTCGAAATTCGGACGAATTCCAGACTTTTTGTGGAAAAAGTTCGGAATTCGGCAAACCAGAACCGACCAAAATGCAATGGGACAGGAATTGGGCTTTAAAAGCCCGTGATTGGACCAGAACCATCAGTAAAGGCCAATTGAGGGGGCAGGAGGATGCTAGGAATGTGATTGGAGTGACTAGGGGGTCCAGAGGCCAATCAGTAGTGAATACGCCCCCCAGTATATTACATAGCCCCGCCAAATCTCTAGCACTGTAATACAGGGGCTGTGGAAGAGAGTGGAAGCAGTTCTGTTACTCCTGCTTCAAAAGTGTCATTTAGCAATTATTAGTGTGAGGAAAGGGATATCTAGTGTAGTTAGGGTACTATATACCACTATAGTTAGATTCAATAATCTAGTTTCTGTAGGGAAAGTGTTAAGTGTCAGGGTGACCGTAGTGTAGTGTAGAGTGAACTGACTCTGACTGCTATGGCAGGGTGACCAAACTACTCCATGTCAGGGTGACCGCTATAAAAAAAAGATCATTTGTCTTAGAATTGCAGTAGAGCAGGCATATGGCTCCGCTCCTCACACCTGGCCGTTTTTGTTGCAGGCGTTTATTGGGCTTTTTTGTGGACGTCTTTGGAGGCAGGCATGACATCTGAACTTCTGTGTAGGGGTATATATACACAAACACATATATGTATATAAACACATACACACGTATAGGTGTGAAAGTAGCGGAACCCTATGCCTGCGCTAATGAAATTATTTGCAGGCATAGGGCTCCGCTCCTATCACACCTATATGAGTGTATGTGTATATATATACATATATGTGTGTGTGTATATATACCCCTATACAGAAGTTCAGATGTTATGCCTGCCTCCACAGACGCCCAAAAAATGCCCAAAAAAAACGCCTGCAACAACATACCTGGGCGTTTTTGTTGCAGGTGTTTTTTTGGGCATTTTTTGGGCGTCTTTGGAGGCAGGCATACCATCTGAACGTCTGTATAGGGGTATATATACACACACACATATATGTATATATACACATACACACATATAGGTGTGAAAGTAGCAGAACCCTATACCTGCGCTAATGAAATTATTTGCAGGCATAGGGCTCCACTACTTTCACACCTATATGTGTGTATGTGTATATATACATATATGTGTGTGTGTATATATACCCCTATACAGAAGTTAGGATGTTATGCCTGCCTCCAAAGACGCCCAAAAATGCCCAATAAAATGCCTGCAACAACACACCTGGGCGTTTTTGTTGCAGGCGGTTTTTTGGGCATTTTTTGGGCATCTTTGGAGGCAGGCATAACATCTGAATTTCTGTATAGGGGTATATATACACACACACATATATATATGTATATATACACATACACACATATAGGTGTGAAAGTAGCAGAACCCTATGCCTGCGCTAATGAAATTATTTGCAGGCATAGAGCTCTGCTACTTTCACACCTATATGTGTGTATGTGTATATATATATATATATATGTGTGTGTGTATATATATACCCCTATACAGAAGTTCAGATGTTATGCCTGCCTCCAAAGACGCCCAAAAAATGCCCAAAAAAACGCCTGCAACAAAAACGCCTAGGTGTGTTGTTGCAGGCGGTTTTTTTGGGCGTCTTTGGAGGCGGGCATAACATCTGAACTTCTGTATTGGGGTATATATACATACACACATATATGTATATATATATATATATATATACATACACACATATATGTATATATACACATACACACATATCGGTGTGATAGGAGCGGAGCCCTATGCCTGCAAATAATTTCATTAGCGCAGGCATAGGGTTCCGCTACTTTCACACCTATATGTGTGTATGTGTATATATACATATATGTGTGTGTGTATATATACCCCTATACAGAAGTTCATATGTTATGCCTGCCTTCAAAGACGCCCAAAAAATGCCCAAAAAAACGCCTGCAACAAAAACGCCCAGGTGTGTTGTTGCAGGCGTTTTTTTTTTGGGCGTCTTTGGAGGCAGGCAAAACATCTGAACTTCTGTATAGGGGTATATATACACACATACATAACGGAAAATTTATATCAATACTTACCCTAATTTTCCTTTCCTGATGGACTCCATGGCAGCACATGTATGGGTAGGCTCCGCCTCCTCTCCTACCTTATAGGACCCCACTCCCATAAATCTTTGCTCCATACCAGGAGCCGTGTTCCATAAATAGACTACTCCAGCAGATGGGAGGGGACTCCTGCTGCCATGGAGTCCATCAGGAAAGGAAAATTACGGTAAGTATTGATATAAATTTTCCGTTTTCCTGACAGACTCCATGGCAGCACACGTATGGAAAATAACTAGCCATACACACCCGAGCGGGTAACTGCTGGTTTAACAGAAAATAGGTTTAATTTGCACCGTCAACAGACAAAACTTTTAAACCAAAATTGACCGAAGACAAAGAAGCCGGTTCAACACAGTAATGCGACATGAAGGTATTGATTGATGACCAAGAAGCCGCTCTGCAAATCATGTCAGGAGCTACATGAAGAGAAGCTGCCCACGACGTAGAGATCCCTCTAGTGGAATGAGTCGTCACCACCTCTGGAGGAGCCAGTCCCTTGGCTCTATATGCCCACTGGATGGTCTGAACTATCCAACTCACTATAGATCTTGAGGAAGCTTGTTTGCCTTTGTTTTTTCCACAGATGAGGACAAAAAGATGGTCTGACTGACGAAAAGGAGCCGTGGTCTCCAGATATAGCCGTAGAGTTTCCCCCACATCCAAAGGATGGATAGAATTCTCATTCCGAGATTTGAACGTAGGCAGGACAATCTCCTGGTTGACATGGAATACCGACATTACCTTTGGATTGGAGCCAAGCATCGGAACCAATACTACCCGGTCAGGGAAAAACGTAAGGAATGGTTCCTTGTAGCCCAAGGCACTGAGTTCGGAAACCTGTTTGGCTGATGTAATAGCCACTAGAAAGGCAGTCTTCATGGAGATATTTTTAAGGAAGAATGGATCCTCCTGATTCAAGGTGACTGAGGAAAGAAAATCCAAAACCGTAGGAAGATCCCACTTAGGAAACCTGGGTTTTCTAGGACGTCTTAGCCTGGTAGCACCTCTGAAGAACTGGCGAATCAGAGAGTGTTTCGCCCATGCAGTCCCAGTAAAAGCCGAAATGGCTGAAATTTGACTCAAAGAGAACTTACTGCCAATGACAGATCCAGCCCGGACTGGAGGAAGCCTAAAATATCCTGGATTCCTGGGTCAGTAACAGAACCAGATCTGCTATCCACATAATCCTTAAATTTGGACCAGATTTTTCCGTGGACTTTGTTGGTGCCGGGTCTTCTGGCACTCATCATTGTAGAGATTGCCTCGTTTGGACAACCAAGCGCTTTCAGTCTTTCCCTCTCAAAAGCCATGCCATGAGATGAAGCTGTGCTGGGCAGGGATGAAGAATAGGCCCTTGGGACAGAAGGTCCGGCCTGGCTGGCAGAGGTACCGGGTCCCAACAGCTCAGCTGGAGCAACAGAGGCAACCACGGTCTCTTTGGCCAGAAGGGGAGAATCGCTACGATCTCCACTCTCTCCGTCCTGAGTCTCTGAAGAATCTTGAATATGACTGGCACTGGAGGAAACGCGTAAGCTCTGTGAAAGTTCCAATGATCCGTCAGGGCATCTACCCCGTAGGCCTGGGGATAATGCCACCTCGTGTAGAATCTCTCTAGTTTGGCATTGCTTGGAGATGCGAATAGATCTACCTCCGGACGACATCCTAGAGACATGATCCACCTGAAGGTCTCTGGTTGGAGTGACCACTCATTGATGTCCAGAACAGACCTCGAAAGGAAGTCTGCCTGGACGTTCTGGGCACCTGGAAGGTAGGCGGCCGACAGGTTGGACAGATGTCTTTGAGCCCAATCCATAATTGGTTTCACTTCTTTCAGAAGAGAAGAACTGCGGGTGCCTCCTTGTCTCTTGATGTAGGCGACAGCTGTCGTATTGTCCAGTCTTAGGAGGACCGAGGCATCGGTCGCCAGATGCTGAAATGCCTGGAGAGCACAGAACGCTGCCCGAAGCTACAGTACATTCAAGACCACCCCGCGGGTAGGGAAATCCCAACTGCCCTGGGCCACCTCCGACAGGCAGTGCGCTCCCCATCCCGTCCTGCTGGCGTCCGAAGTCACGACCAACCAGGATGCTGGAATGATCGAATGGCAATTTAAGAGATTTTCCCGCTGAAGCCACCAGGTTAAGCTTTCCCTCACGGACGTTGTTATCCGAATGAGGACATCCGGACTCTCGAAACTCCATTGTTGGAGGAATCCCATTTGAAAGGGCCTCATCCTCCACTGTGCCCACTTCACCATGGGAGCCGTGGAGAACATGGTCCCAATTATCTTCATGCACTGGGACGCACGGAGATGAGAGGCTGATAATGCTGGACGAATCCTGCTGCGAATTATGGGAATCTTCTCCAATGGAAGGGAGATAGTGCCTCTGGAAGTGTCGAAGAGGGCCCCTAGGAAAACCAACGACTTTGTGGGTTCCAGATGGCTTTTTTCCACATTCAGGAGCCACCCGAACTCTTGAAGGGTGGAAATTACTTGAGCCTTGTGATGCAGAATTTGATCTCGGTGTCTTGACAGAAGAAGCAAATCGTCCAAGTAATGGTAAAGACGAATCCCTTTTGCTCTGATCAGGGCTACCACAGCCAGTAAGATCTTTGAAAAGATTTAAGGTGATGTGGTAAGCCCGAAAGGGAGACAGGTAAACTGAAGATGCACTGGACCCACTGCGAATCGAAGAAATTTCTGCATTTCTGTTGCGACTGGGACATGAAAGTAAGCATCTTTCAGATCTATGGATATCATCCAATCCTCTGGCTGCACCACTTGACGAATTGTGAAAAGTGTCTCCATCCTGAACCTCTCTTTCTTGATGAAGGTGTTTAGGTGTGTTAAATCTATAACTGGCGTCCAAGGGCCGCTTTTCTTCAAGACCATGAAGAGCGGAGAGTAGATGCCTTGGAACCTTCCCTTGGTTGGGACAGGCACTGCCGCACCCTGAGCAACCAGGGATTCTACAAATGATAGAAGAGTAAACTTTTCTTTTGAACGGGGTAAGGCCGTAGGAATGAAACAAAGAATAGGACTTTTGTCGAAGATCCACACATGCCCGTGTGATACGGTTCTGACAGTCCACTGATCTTCGACCAAGGCTGCCCAGACGTGCGCAAATTGAAGTAAGCGTGCGGCTACCCGCACTGTCTGGACAGGCTCGACATCGAAAGGACTTAGTTGCCTCTCGCCCTCCAGAAGATTTCCCTTTTTGAGAATTTTTGCCCCGTAGACTGAGGGCGCTTCCAGTTCTTCCTAAACTCACGGCCAGGCCTGTAGAAACGAGCCTCTCTGGCACAATCAGGATTCTGCCTGTTTTGAGGTCTTCTCTGGTCTATCAACCGGCGATCCTGGGGAAGGAACCCCGATTTACCACCAGTGGCACGGGTAATAGCACTGTCCAGTTTATTACCAAAGAGAGAAGAACCCTCAAAGGGGATTATACACCAAGCTTGTTTAGAGGCAGGGTCAGCCAACCAGGGACGCAACCACAAGGCGTGCTTGGCCACGACGGAGGACAGCATGACCCGCGCCGCCAAGCGGATGATATCAATGGATGCCTCCCCCAATAAAGCCATTGCCAGCCTCAACTCTTGAATGGCCGAGCTCCTGGCCACCTCTTCGGAGACACTCTGAAGTGTAGCCTCCACGCTGTCCACCCAGGCTTCCATCGCTTTGGATGTGGCTGCCAACGCCAGGGCCGGCTTACAAGCCATACCTGCGGAGAGATAAATCTTTTTAAGATCTGTATCGATCCGCCTGTCAAGAGAATCTTTGAAGGAGACGGGGTCTTCTAATGGTAAGGTCACGTGTTTCACCAACCTCATCAAGGCCGCATCCACAGTGGGAGCAGAATCTAGATGTTTCACTTTATCATTCTTAAAGGGATACATCCTGGAGATCTTGGATGACAAAGAGTTTCTTTTTTCAACTCTCTGCCTCTCATCTGTAATAATTTCTCCCAATTCCCCCAGAAGGGGAAAATGGGAATGCTCTTTCTTAAGATGCTTGAAATATTTATTTTGCTTAGCTGGAGACTCTGCTGGATCTTCCCACTTTAGTTCCTCCTTAAGCGCTTTAACTAGCGGTGGGACCATAGCAAGTTCAAAACCTACATTCTGGTCTTCCAAATCATCCTCGCTGTCTGTAGAATCTTCCGACAAGCGACTTGGTTGTGAAGTACCTGGCTCTAATTCATCCCTTGGAAGGGGCCCGGGAGCCTCTGAAGAGTGACCAGAGAGCCTACCAGGATCCCAGTCTCTGAGGGATTCCTGTACGATCCGCCTGACCATAGACTCCACTGGTCGTACAGTATCTTGCTTCTCCTTTAGTACCCTGGAATAACAGGTATCACATAAGGATCTATCCTCAGGGGCACGGGCTCGGCAGCCCCAGCATGACTTCCCTGAACCGCGGTCAGAATGGCAGGATTGTCGTGGTGCGACTGAACTGGTAGTGTCTTCATGACGTTTAGACCTGGAGCTAGACCTATGACCAGATTTTGATGAAGAGTGTCGGTGGACTGAAGGAGATCGATCCTTTGATCCAGAAATGGGACATTGGTCAGACCTAAGAGGGCTGAATAGAGGAGAAAAACAGGGAAAATACACTTAGGCTCAACACACAACCAGCCAACGCAAGCAGGTAAGGGTTAAGGTAACTAGCTCACCTGTTGCGCATGGACTGGCCACTGGGGGGTGCTGAAGCATCCATTGCAGATAGAAGCACAGCCTGCAACAGGAAGAAAGTAAGCATACATATACTAACTTTCATCTCCACACCATCCCTCCCAACCCCCAACAGCCACTGGTTCAAAGCATGACTCACTGTTGAGGAGCAGAAAGACAGCACGGGGAAGCCACCGCAATGCCCACAGACATCCCACTGAAAACAGCTTTGACAGCTGCTTAAATCTCCCGGGAGCCGCGAAGCCACGCTCCCATCGATGCAATAGCGTCATAGGAGATCGGGAGCGCATGCGCGAATGAAGCCAGAGCCAAGCCTCATCCTGGACGACCAATCGGAGGTCCGGAGAAGCAGAGGGAGGAGCCTAAGCGTCGATCTGGAACGCAGGAACAAACAGGAAATACAATGACCAAAGAAAGTTTTAAAACTTTACCACCATGATGAAAGCCAAACAGTCTCAGGTCTGGATAAATACACGCGTGTGTGACAGGGCATCAGGGCCTATCCGTTTAATAGCAAGGATGTATTGGCCAACAATGCAGCCCACCTCTCATGCAGGATTTACGGCATCTTCAGCATCAAGACAATATTGCCCGGGTCCACCCGATAAATATCGAGATTGCTGGACATAAAACAGGAGGCATCCGACAACAGGAAGGTCCACACGCCACCAGGTCGCCTGAAACCGATAGATATCCTATAAGGTAAGACTTCCTTCTTGCGGGAGGAGGACAAAAAAGGAACACGGCTCCTGGTATGGAGCAAAGATTTATGGGAGTGGGGTCCTATAGGGTAGGAGAGGAGGCGGAGCCTACCCATACGTGTGCTGCCATGGAGTCTGTCAGGAAATATGTATATATACACATACACACAGGGCCGGACTGGCCTACCGGGATACCGGGAGATTTTAGCACTCAGAGGGCCCGCCCGCCCGCAAGTTCCGGCCACCCGCAAGTTCCAGCCGCCCGCCCGCCTGCAAGTTCTGGCCGCCTGCCCGCCATTCTCGGCCGCCCACCCACAAGTTCCGTTCTGCCGCTGTGTGACTGGGGGAGTGGCCTGGCCACCGTTGTCTGCTCGCTGCTAAGGGGAGGCTGGCTGAGTGAGCAGTGTCACTGCAGACCGCCTATCCTCTCGTCTCCGCCCATTGCTTCAGCGAGAGAAGCTAAAGGTGCCGGTGGAAGCAGAAAGTCAGCTGACGCTGACGACCAATAGAGTGAGGGGGAGGAGCTCTGCTCTCTGCTGGGAGACCCGCCACATGTCAGAAGAAGCATCCCTGTAGGCCGGGCAGCACGTGTGAAGAGGCACTGATGCTGAATCGACTGACAAAGTAAGTACAATAATCAGCAGTGCAATTGATCCCATCCTCCATCACCACTGCCCCCTGCTGATCTCACCACCCCCACAGATCTTATCCCTGATAGGATGGGGGGGGGGGGCGGCAGCAGTGGCGGTGGGGAGGATGGCACCCCCCATCACCACTGCCACTAATCTCCCCTCACCACTATAGCTGCCACTGATCCCACTCCCCTCACCACCATCACTGATCTAACCCCCCCCCACCACCACCCCTGCCACCGATCCCACCCCCCTCATCACCACCACTGCTGCCACCAATCCCACCCCCCTCACCACCACCACCGCTGCCACAGATCCCACCCCCCTCACCACCACCACCGCTGCCACCGATCCCACCCCCCTCATCACCACCACCGTTTCCACCCCCCTCATCACCACCACCGCTGCCACCGATCCCACCCCCCTCACCACCACCACCGCTGCCACCGATCCCACCCCCCTCATCACCACCACCACTGCCACCGTTTCCACCCCCCTCATCACCACCACCGCTGCCACCGATCCCACCCCCCTCACCACCACCACCGCTGCCACCGATCCTACCCCCCTCATCACCACCTCTGCTGCCACCGATCCCACCCCCCCTCACCACCACCGCTGCCACTGATCCCATCCCCTCACCACCACTGCCACTGATCCCACCCCCCTCACCACCACCGCTGCCACTGATCCCAACTTCCCCTCACCACCACCATCTTCATCACCACTGCTGCCACTGATCCCACCCCCTCAACCACATCCACTGCCACTTATCCCACCCCTTCAGCACTGCCACTGATATCACCCTCCTCACCACTACAACCAGGGCTGCCGTTAGAAATTATGGGGCCCTGTATAGCCTACCAGACCTGTTTTTTATCCTGAAGCTATTCTCCCCTACCCTGCAGCAGCCGGCAACAGAAAAAAGAGAAGAAGCGTCAGAGCTGCTGTAGGGGCACAAAGGACAGCAGGCGGAAAGTGGTCATCAACAGTGGTTTACTAGAACAGATCTCCTGTGGTTCCCCCCTTCCCTCTGCAGCAACTGAAAACAGGTGGGAGGGAGAGAAGATGAAGCCAGCAGCGCTGCGAGTAAGGGGGACACATACAGGGGAGCCTGGGCAGTAGGGAAAAGGGGGAATCTGATCATGGACAGGAGGGGGTGATCAGTATAGAGGGGGGCAATTGGAAGAACCAAAGAAGCAGGAGAGAGAGGAGGAAAAGCTAGCTTTCAGCTACTGCAGGGAGATCCATACAGGGGATCGGTTCCTGTAATTTTCCTCCCGCCACACCAGTCACCCCCCTTTTTAATGATCTGATTCCTTCTACTGCCTGGGCCCTCCTGCTGATGGGGCCTGGGCCTCATACAGGAGGCCCGCACCCAGCTCACTCCTCTTGGCCCTGCTTCCTAGCTGGGGGGGTTGCCTAGGGTGTCAAAAATCTTTACACCCGTATAGTATATGGCTGCAGCTAGGCCGGGGAAGGCCAGTAGTGACGTAATGGCACTGGGCGGGGTCATTTTTATAGAAGGGCAATGATCTTGGTCGGGTGGTGAAGCGCGCCTTTCTACACCAGGGGCGGGTAAGACTGGACCCCTCCGCAGCCTCTGACATCTCCCGTACCATGTCTGCAACCTCTGACATCTCCTGTGCCATGTCTGCAACCTCTGACATCTCCTGTTCCATGTCTGCAACCTCTGACATCTCCTGTGCCATGTCTGCAACCTCTGACATCTCCTGTACCATGTCTGCAACCTCTGACATCTCCTGTACCATGTCTGCAACCTCTCACATCTCCTGTACCATGTCTGCAACCTCTCACATCTCCTGTGCCATGTCTGCAACCTCTCACATCTCCTGTGCCATGTCTGCAACCTCTGACATCTCCAGTACCATGTCTGCAACCTCTCACATCTCCAGTACCATGTCTGCAACCTCTCACATCTCCTGTACAGCCTATGACCATCTCTTGTCTTTTATCATGTCTGCAGTCTCTGAAGGGGAGTCTGGAGAGGAGTCAGGAGTGGGAGTGCCGCCAGGATGGGGGTCACGGGAGAAGTAAGATGTATATGGACTGTGGAGAGAAGACTATAGGATAAACCCAGAGCCAACAAGCTGGAACCAACTGACTGAGCCCTGCACGGTGCACCTGAGAGGAGGTCAGTGACAGCTCCGCCAGACCAGTCTGAGTAGGGGTCAGTGACGTAAGGGGGAAGTGAATACAGTAACCCCCCTTCTTTCTGCAGAAGGTGGTCTCTGGTCACATTTCCAGAGTTCCTGGGGTTCCCCTTTACATCAGTCTGCAGGATTCACCATTAAAGTGCAAGGGGGAACTCTGGGGACCCTCATGTAAAGGCAGACTTTGATTATTTTTTATTCTGGTAATATATCACCATCGCAATAAGTGGACTGTTCTTGTTAATTGCTCCACTTTTAACTGGAATTTGCTCTTATGTACAGTATGTATGTATCTATCTATATACATATAGATATAAAACCCTATGTGATTTTATATCTGTCTTATCTACATATAATACATGCTTCACATGTGCTTTAAAATGCATGGTTTTCCCTTTCATGATCAAGAAAAAAATGACGCTATGCTGTTGGGCCGGTATAATAATGCTATGGGGCTGGTATGAAATTATTTCCAGGGCTGGTTTTTATTCCCAGTCCGGCCCTGCATACACACATATAGGTGTGATAGGAGCGGAGCCCTATGCCTGCAAATAATTTCATTAGCGCAGGCATAGGGTTCCGCTACTTTCACACCTATATATGTGTATGTGTATATATACATATATGTGTGTGTGTGTGTATATATACCCCTACACAGAAGTTCAGATGTCATGCCTGCCTTCAAAGACATCCACAAAAAAGCCCAATAAACGCCTGCAACAAAAACGGCCAGGTGTGAAATAGCAGAGCCATATCCCTGCTCTACTGCAATTCTAAGACAAACAATCTTTTTTTTTCTCGTTCTGGACATGCTACAGAGCTGAAACTTCACAGTTACACTTTTTAGACCCCACACACCAAATCCAAAGAAATCTAATTTTTTTTTTTCAATAATTTTTTCAATAATTGGCTCTCTATCAAAAACGACAATTTTTAAGAACTTTTGTGATTAATAGTCCCTGGGGCATGAACCAGAACCCTAGGCACTTTTTAGGGGCATTTATTGGGTTTTAGGGCTTCAAAATTGTGTTTTTTATTACCGAAGTTCGGGTCCCATTGATTTCAATGGGGTTCTGGAATCCAGACCCGAACTTTCGGGAAGTTCGGATGTTCTGGTCGAACCGAACTTTTCAAAAGTTGGATCATCCCTACTGCTGAGTGCTACTGCTAGTAATAGCAGTAAATTCTACATGCTCACTTTTATGTTTTAATTTCAAATGCTTTATCAGATTTGTAAGAACTGACTTTTGTACCTCCTTTTGTACCTCCTCTTTATCATTTTGCAGAACGTTTGAAGTCTGCAATCTGTGGGTTGCCCTCAATCATTTTAAATACTTCCACACTGCTGACATTCTGCTGATGTCTCTGTGCACTCACTGAAAGGCTCTGATAATTTGCTCGACCTCGGGGAAAAAAAAAAAAATAGAAATTTATTACTGCAAGCGCAAAGTGTCCACTGTTTATTTAACTACTTTAATACTGGACACTTTCACACTCTTCCTGCCAAGGCCAATTTTCAGGTTTCAGCACTGTCGCACTTGGAATGACAGTTGTGCGATCATACAACACTGTACCCAAATACATTTTTTTTTTATCATTTTCTTTACACAAATAGAGCTTTCTTTTGGTGACATCTAATCACCCCTGGGCTCTTTTTTTTGCTAAAAAATAAAAAAAAAATTAAAAAAAAATTCTTAGTTTCTGTCAGGCAATTTTGTAAATAAGTAATTTTTCTCTTTCACTGATGTGAGCTGATGAGGCTGCACTGATGAGGTGGCACTGATGGGCACAGATGAGGTGGCACTGATGGGCAGGCACTTAAAATGCAGCACTGATGGGCACTGATAAGGCGGCACTGATGAGGCTGCACTAAAGAGCACTAATGGCGGCAGGTACTGGCCGGGGCAGGGGCGCATTCTGACGGGTGTTCCGTCAGAATCAGCGACCCGTCACCCATCAGATTCTATAACGGAAGTGACATCCTGTCAGAGCACCACTACGCCCATCTTGGTACACCCTGCACTCGGTCGCAGTAAGCCTGCAGTCAAAAGGCAGCAGCAGACATCTTGTTACATCCAGCCCATATATAATGAAGATATCCGCTGCCGCCTTCTGACTGCATGCTTACTACGGCCAAGTGCAGGGTGTACCAAGATGGGCGCAGCAGTGTTCTGATGGAATGTCACTTCCATTACCGAAATGGACGGGTAGCTGATTCTGAAACCTGGCATTTGTCTTGAGGATAAAAAAAAATAAAATAAAACTATTTATAGTTTATTATTATTTAAGTTGCAGTGAGGCCAATCTGTGCCCATTATTATGACAATTGCCAACAATCAGTGCTGCCCATCAGTGCCACATATCAGTGCCACCTATCAGTGCCCATCAGTGCCACCTATCACTGCCCCCTATCAGCGCCCATCATCAGTCAGTTCCACCTATCAGTGCTCATCAGTGCTGCATATCAGTGTTGCCATATCAGTGCCAACTCATCAGTTACAACAGTGCCACTATCCATACCCATGAGTGCTACTGCTGCTTATTAGTGCCTCCTCATCAGTGCCATGCCATCAGTGCCGCTTCATCAGTCCCCATGAGTGTGGTCTCATCAGTGCTGCATATTAGTGCCACCCCATCAATGCCCTTCAGTAGCACTGATGAGGCGGCACTACTGAGGCAGCACTGAAGGGCACTGATGGGTTGGTACTGATGAGAAGGCACTAATATGCAGCACTGATTAGGCTACACTGATGAGGAGGCACTAATATGCAGCACTGATAATGGGCACTGATGAGGCTGCACTGATGGGGTGGCACTAATATGCAGCACTGATGAGGAGGCACTAATATGCAGCACTGATAATCGGCACTGATGAGGCTGCACTGATTGGGTGGCACTGATGAGGAGGCACTAATATGCAGCACTGATGGGCACTGATAGGCAGCACTGATGAGGTGGCACTAATATGCATTACAAAAAATGGTCACTTCCCCCACCTATAACTGGTCTTGACAGCGAAGGGCGACTGGAAGGGCAAACAAATGTCAAAAAAAGCCAAGGGATTTCCAGTCACAACTTACCAACCAGCCTGCGACCAACCAAATTAACCTGTCTAACAGTATGCGTTAAAAACATTTGCAAATACGTGCGTAAGCTGCAGGCCACAGCAAGGCACCCTGATATCTGCAGACCCTAACTCTACCTTTAAAGAGTCTCCACAATGAGAGCACATGTATTCTGATGGATAGATGGAGGACAGGTGACTGGTGGGAGCCCACCCCTCCTTAAAGGCGCAGTGTGTCCCTGATGTAAAGCCAGTCCATCCTGGTCCTAAAAATTCAGCCATGAGAAAAAAAAAAGAAGGCACAAGCAAAAGCAAACCCCACACACCCAAAGACCTTCCACTTGTAATAAAGCCCCACAAATTATAAGCTATGTCTAGTGTACATTAATCTATAATATCATATCATAATCTACAAAAGTCTACATCAAGAAAAACAAAGCAAAAAGCTTAATATAGGCTCATTATATCCTGGGTGTTTGCCACCTTAATCGGTTAGGTAAAAGAAAGTGTGACATAAGGAGTAGGGATGATCGAACTTTTCAACAGTTTGGTTCGACCAGAACACCCGAACTTCCCGAAAGTTTGGCCCAGATTTCAGAACCCCATTGAAATCAATGGGACCCGAACTTCGGTAATCAAAAAACACCATTTTGAAGCCCTAAAACCCAATAAATGCCCCTAAAAAGTGCCCAGGGTTCTGGGTCATGCCCCAGGGACTATTAATCACACAAAAAAAGTGAGCCAATTATTTAAAAAATTATTGAAAAAAAAATGAGATTTCTTTAGATTTAGTGTCTGGGGGGGGGGGGGGGGGTCTAAAATGTGTACCTGTGAAGTTTCAGCTCTGTAGCATGTCCAGAACCAGAAAAAAAGTTTGTTTGTATTAGAATTAATATAGAACAGGTTAGTGGCTTCGCTACTTTTACACCCGGCTTTTTGTTGCAGGCGTTTATAGGGCTTTTTTGTGGACGTGTTTGGAGGCAGGCATGACATCTGAACTTCTGTGTAGGGGTATATATACACACACACATGTTTGTATATATACACATACACATATATAGGTGTGAAAATAGCAGAACCCTATGCTTGCGCTAATGAAATAATTAACAGGCACATGTCTCCGCTCCTATCACACCTATATATGTGTATGTGTATAAATACATATAAGTGTGTGTGTTTATATACCCCTATACAGAAGTTCAGATGTTATGCCTGCCTCCAAAGACCCCCAAAAAATGCCCAAAAGAAACGCCTGCAACAACACACCTGGGCGTTTTTGTAGCAGGTGTTTTTTTGGGCATTTTTTGGGGGTCTTTGGAGGCAGGCATAACATCAGAACTTCTGTGTAGGGGTATATATACACACACACATGTATGTATATATACACATACACATATATAGGTGTGAAAGTAGCAGAACACTAGGCTTGCGCTAATGAAATAATTAACAGGCATATGTCTCCGCTCCTATCACACCTATATACTGTATGTATATGTGTATAAATACATATAAGTGTGTGTGTATATATACCCCTATACAGAAGTTCAGATGTTATGCCTGCCTCCAAAGACCCCCAAAAAATGCCCCAAAAAAAACGCCTGCTACAAAAACGCCCAGGTGTGTTGTTGCAGGCTTTTGTTTTGGGCATTTTTTGGGGGTCTTTGGAGGCAGGCATAACATCTGAACTTCTGTATAGGGGTATATATACACATACACTTATATGTATTTATACACATACACATATATAGGTGTGATAGGAGCGGAGACATATGCCTGTTAATTATTTTATTAGCGCAAGCATAGGGTTCTGCTACTTTCACACCTATATATGTGTATGTGTATATATACATACATGTGTGTGTGTATATATACCCTTACACAGAAGTTCTGATGTTATGCCTGCCTCCAAACACGTCCACAAAAAAGCCCAATAAAACGCCTGCAACAAAAAGCTGGGTGTGACAGGGGCGAAGCCACCATCATGTTCTATAGCAGTTCTAAGAGAAACAATCTTTTCTCTATAGCGGTCACCCTGACATGGAAGGGTTTTGTCACCCTGCCATAGCAGTCAGAGTCAGTTAACCCTACACTACACTACGGTCCCCTGACACTTAACACTTTCCCTACAGAAACTCGATTATTAAATCTAACTATAGTGGAAAATAGTACCCTAACTACACTAGATATCCCTTTCCTCACACTAATAATTGCTAAATGACACTTTGAAGCAGAAGTAACAGAACTGCTTCCACTCTCTTCCACATCCCTGTATTACAATGCTAGAGATTTGCCGGGGCTATCTTATATACTGGGGGGCGTATTCACTACTGATTGGCCTCTGGACCCCCTAGATAGGGATGATCAAATGGTTCGGGTCCACCATCGGTTCGGCCCGAACATTGGGTGTTCGAGGTTCGGCCGAATTTAGAACTTTTTGCCCAAAAAGTTCAGAATTCGGCAACCAGAACCGACCAAAATGCAATGCTTCAGGAAATGGGCTTTAAAAGCCCGTGATTGGACCAGAACAATTAGCAAAAGCCAATTGAGGGGGCAGGAGAATGCTAGGAATGTGATTGGAGTGACTAGGGGGTCCCTAGACCAATCATTAGTGAATATGCCCCCCAGTATATAAGATAGCCCCCGCCATATTCCTAGCATTGTTATACTGGACATGGAAGAGAGTGGAAGCAGTTCTGTTAATTTTACTTTAAAAGTGTCATTTAGCATTTATTAGTGTGAGGAAAGGGATATCTAGTGTAGTTAGAGTGCTCCTTTACACTTAAGTTAGCTTCAAAAATTTAGTTTCTGTAGGGAAAGTGTTAAGTGTAAGGGGACCGTAGTGTAGTGTAGGGTTAACTGACAGTGACTGCTATGGAAGGGTGACAAAACCCTTCCATAGCAGGGTGACCGCTATAGAGAAATGATCATTTCTCTGAGTTGCTTCAGGACAGGAATATGGCTTCTCACCAGCAAGCATTTTTCATGCTGCAGGGGTTGCCACTGCCAGTGCTTTTTTGAGGACATGTTTGATGTCAGACATGACATCTGAACATGTGTATAGGGGGTATATATACACATATATGTCTGTATATATACCCCTAGACATATATAGGTGTGATAGTAGCAGAAATATATGCTTGCGCTAATGAAATCATTTACAGTAATATTTTTCTGCTACTATCACACCTATATATGGCTAGGTGTCTATATACATATAATTATGTGTGTATATATACCACTATACACGAGTTCAGATGTTTTCCCCGCCTCAAAAGAACCCAAAAAAATGCCAAAAAAACGCTAGCGTCAAAAAAAAAAATGCCCAGGTGTGTTTTTGCTGGCATTTTTTGGGGGGTTTTGGAGGCAGGCAAAACATCTGAACTTGTGTATAGTGGTGTATATACACACATACATATATTTATATACACACCTAGACATATATAGGTGTGATAGTAGCAGAAATATATGCTTGCGCTAATGAAATCATTTACAGTAATATATTTCTGCTACTATCACACCT
Organism: Pelophylax lessonae; assembly: GCF_965119305.1. NCBI lineage: Eukaryota > Metazoa > Chordata > Amphibia > Anura > Ranidae > Pelophylax > Pelophylax lessonae. The sequence goes on from NC_138774.1 coordinate 85,815,567, forward strand.
ATATATGGCTAGGTGTCTATATATACATATAATTATGTGTGTATATATACCACTATACACAAGTTCAGATTTTTTGCCTGCCTCAAAAGAACCCCAAAAAATGCCAAAAAAAACGCTAGTGTCAAAAAAAAAAATGCCCAGGTGTGTTTTTGCTGGCATTTTTTGGTGGTTTTTGGAGGCAGGCAAAACATCTGAACTTGTGCACAGTACCACTATACACAAGTTCAGATGTTTTTCCTGACTGCAAAGAACCCAAAAAAATGCCTGCTATTAAACCGGCAAGGTGTGACAACCGAGAAGAGAAGCCAACCCCCTGTGCTTAAAGTTTTCTAATACAAACAATCCTTTTTTTTATGGTTCTGGACATGCTACAGAGCTGAAACTTCACAGGTACACCTTTTAGACCCCCCCAGATATGAAATAACACAAAGTTCTTAAAAATTGTCATTTTTGATAAAAAAAAAAGCCAATTATTGAAAAAATTAAAAAAAAAAGTGATTTTTTGATTTTTTACTTTTGGATTTCAGATCTGGGGGGTCTAAAAAGTGTACATGTGAAGTTTCAGCTCTGTAGCATGTCCAGAACCATAAAAAAAAGATTGTTTGTATTAGAACACTTTCAGCTCAGGGGGTTGGCTTCTCTTCTCGGTTTTCACACCTTGCCGGTTTAATAGCAGGCATTTTTTTGGGTTCTTTGCAGTCAGGAAAAACATCTGAACTTGTGTATAGTGGTACTGTGCACAAGTTCTGATGTTTTGCCTGCCTCCAAAAACTCCCAAAAAATGCCAGCAAAAACACACCTGGGCATTTTTTTTTTTTGACGCTAGCGTTTTTTTTTGGCATTTTTTGGGGTTCTTTTCAAAAAATCTCTCTCTTTTTTTTTTTCAATAATTGGTTTTTTTATCAAAAATGACAATTTTTAAGAATTTTTTTTGTGTGATTAATAGTTAATGGGGCATGACCCAGAACCTTAGGGACTTTTTAGGGGCATTTATTGGGTTTTAGGGCTTAAAAATGGTGTTTTTTGATTACCGAAGTTCGGGTCCCATTGATTTCAATGGGGTTCTGAAATCCGGGCCGAACTTTCGGGAAGCCGGATGTTCTGGCCGAACCGAACTTTTCAAAAGTTCGACCATCCCTACCCCTAGTCACTCCAATCACATTCCTAGCATTCTCCTGCCCCCTCAATTGGCTTTTACTGATGGTTCTGGCCCAATCACGGGCTTTTAAAGCCCAGTTCCTGTCCCATTGCATTTTGGTCGGTTCTGGTTGCCGAATTCCGAACTTTTTCAGCAAAAATGAATGAAAGTAAGTATCCCTTTTCTAAAAAAGTTATACTCCCCGCGCCTAGGAGGTCTTAAATATATAAATATATAAATTACCTTTTAATTTTGTGTAAAATTGTGTGTGTAAAATATTATAATAACAATATAAAGCGCTTGCTAAAAATTAAGTGAATGTAAAATATAAATATAAAAGTGCTAGTGTGCAAAATGGTTTTACAAATCAATTATCCAATATATAGATTGTGCCAATATGCAGATAAATATATAAATCAAAAAAACAATATTCCAAGTCCATGCATAAATACAAAAAACTTTTTCTTATCTTCTATTTGTGCAATATGTGTATAGTTCCAAAAATATAAAATTCCAAAAAATAGTCCAACAAATTATTTCTTGAGAAAAAAATTTGTGCAAATAAATATCATGTGCAAACGTGCTCTTAGGTAAATTAATAAAGAGTGCAGGTGCTTCCAAAAGACCTTCTTCCCGTGAAGTAATTTATAAGTTGGGTCACTTACCAGATGAAGTGGGTCTCACATATCATATAATATTGAGACCGAAAACGCTTATTGGTAAGTCCCCTTTTAAGCCTCTCCTGTGCCGTGGTCACTCTCCCCAGCGTTAATAAGGCCGTTCCAATGGAAATAAAAGAAGGAAGAAAACTCCAGATAGTATAGTATTGTTGGGATCAAAGTTTAATCCAACAGTAAAGTTTTAACAACGTTTTTTTAGCAGGCTCCAGCAAGGAGCTAAAGTGCTGGTGTCCGTGACTAGCAATGCGCAGCGTGCAGAGTGGCGAGCGGAGGTAACTCCGACTTGCGTTCCGGCTTCCGGCTTGCATTCCAATAGTCACGTGACTTACGTTGTGCGGTCCACATCCTAGGACGTTACCAATAAGCGTTTTCGGTCTCAATATTATATGATATGTGAGACCCACTTCATCTGGTAAGTGACCCAACTTATAAATTACTTCACGGGAAGAAGGTCTTTTGGAAGCACCTGCACTTTTTATTAATTTACCTAAGAGCACGTTTGCACATGATATTTATTTGCACAAAGTTTTTTCTCAAGAAATAATTTGTTGGACTATTTTTTGGAATTTTATATTTTTGGAACTATACACATATTTCACAAATAGAAGATAAGAAAAAGTTTTTTGTATTTATGCATGGACTTGGAATATTGTTTTTTTGATTTATATATTTATCTGCATATTGGCACAATCTATATATTGGATAATTGATTTGTAAAACCATTTCGCACACTAGCACTTTTATATTTATATTTTACATTCACTTAATTTTTAGCAAGCGCTGTAGATAGCCCTAATTTTAGGACTATTTTTTTCAGCAAAAAGTTCGGATGAATCGAACCGTTCGATCATCCCTAATAAGGAGTCAATACATTTGGGAGAAACCAGCCCTGAGTAATGTAGAAAAATATATAAAAACCCCAATCTCACTACCAGGAGAGAGAGGGGCAACAAAGAGGTTTGGGAAAGAAATGGGCCTTTAAATGATGACTCCCAAATAAATGCAAACTACAAAGTATATTAAAAAAATATACATAGTACTTTTTATTATTACAAAGATCGATACAATATACAAGCATACAATACACCAAAGGGCCAAATAGCGCCCCAATAGGAAGATTGAGCACACATAACATTGTGTTGTTAATGTAAATCAGGACAAAACTGTTGTCGACATGTTTCGCCGTACATCTGAACCACTTCTTCTGGACTATTTGTTTGTCCACATTAATTTCACAAATATCTGTTAACTAAAAACAGAAAAAAGTATATATTTATATACACAAAATAAAAAACACACATATACCACATATACATAGATAAATACACCCATAGCACATCACAACCAGTACGGTCTATCAAAAACAGAAAAACCACAAAAAAAAAAGGAGGGCGGGGGGGGGGGGGGCTTTTTAAACAGAGGGGAAAAGTATCTAAATAAATTGTAGACACAAAAGGAAAACATAAACCGAAAAAAAAAAAATACCTGACATATCAACTGTAAAAAGGATGCGTTCCAGTTAGGGGGTGAAAAGAAACAGCCACGGAACTCAAAGACCCCGGAACCACCAAAATTTGCCACTTGCCCGACATCGAGATAAAATCATAGATCATTCCAGGTTTAACACATAAAGTGTCTGTGTGCTAGAGGTAACAGTGGACAATAAACACACCCAGCAAAAAGAAGGGTGGGGGGAGAGAGAAGGAAACAAGAGACAAAAATAAAAACACATTAGACCCAGATGAGTCACACCGATTTGAATAGAGCGACTCTATGAACAAAAATGCAGATGATCTCTCAAGATAGGGGCTAACTGTCAGGGATGGAGATACGCAGCTTACCACTTATTCAGAGAAGTTCCCCCATTAGTAGGTATGGCTCATGGGTTCAATCAGAATTGAATATGGTCAGTCCCCACGTCCCATGCCTGGGTCTCCCGAGACCCTGCCAGCCTCAAATGTGAGCCCCCATCAAACGGCCCACCCCCCTTTAAACGGCCCATGGAGGCGGGACCCAAGAGTGGGGGCTAGGCAGGGACTCTCTCGCTATGTTCAATCAATAAATCAGATGTTAATACCTGTTTCGAATAATATCAATATTCAATCAGGTGCACGCAAATGCACCAAAATGTTGCAGCAGATCTCCACTTAGAACTGCGCTGCAGATGGCCAAAGTAGCAGACGAGCGCCACCGCATAGTTAAAACAATGTGGTGCAGGAACAGCTCCGCCCACCATCAACGGGGACGGGGACTAACAAGCAAACACAGCGAGCAGCACGGGCTCAAGTGCAGGGCGGGGCTGCATGAATCTTGCGCGGTACCCCGCCCACTCCCAGAAGAAACAGGGCAAGCGTGCACCAGAAAATGGGGGTGGGGGGGTGGGGAAGGAAACTCGCTGTCTGCGTCAGGCAGAAATATCTGCCATACGCAGAGCTGAACAACACAGTAGCCAGCAAGATGAGAATGACATATCCAAGCGGAAATGGCAGCAGGGGGGCACACAGGTCCCAACACGAGCCGGCACGTCCACAAAGCAGGATGCCAGTCCCCTGCTATAGCTCCTCCCACTGACCATAGGGCAGCACTGTACTATGTCACTACATTGCATATAGAAATACATTCGCAAATGCACGCAAAGCAATAAACTCTCCCAAACCAGTACAGCACATGAATAGAGAGGAACCACTGCTTAGCACCTCACCATCCATAGGGTGTACATACACCCCGTGGGAAATATCCATCCACCACCAATGGACATACACATAAATCTATGTTGAAAATCTATAGCGGTGGTCATAACGACATCAATGAAATTAAAAACGCCATAGTGAGACCTAACCACAACGCATCCAAGACAGTTGAGAAAAAAAAAAGGGGGGGGGGCAAAAGAAAAAAGTTTTTTTTCAGTTGGATCATAAAAATGGAGCATAGCTGATAAAACCATTTAGACAAGGGGGCATATCAGCACCTAAGGTGAATATCCATTTCGATTCAGAACGTAGAATTGTGTTATCAAAATGTCCCCCCCTAGGGCTGGGATGTTTTTTGTGTATATAAATATATGCTTTTTTCTATTTTTAGTTAACAGATATTGTAAAATTAATGTGGACAAACAAATAGTCCAGAAGAAGTGGGTCAGATGTGCAGTGAAACATGTCAACAACAGTTTTGTCCTGATTTCCATTAATAACACAATTAATGGAAATTAATGTGTTAAATCTTCCTATTATGGCGTTATTTGGCCCTTTGGTGTATTGTATGCTTGTATATTGTATCGATCAATGCCAGGTGTGATGAGGATGACAGGGGGTGGGGTGTTTGCAAGGTTGCTGTAGGGTGCCAGGTGTGATGAGGACAAAGATGACAGGTGGTGGGGTGTTAGCAAGGTTTCAGTGGGGTGCCAGGTGTGATGAAGATGAGGATGACAGGTGATGGGGTGTTAGCAAAGTTGCAGTGGGTTGCCAGGTGTGATGAAGATGAGGAGGAGGATGGCAGGAGTTGGGGTGTTAGTGAGGTATCAGTGGGTTACCAGGTGTAATGAAGATGAGGATGACAGGGGGTCAGGTATTAGTAAGGTATCAGTGGGCTCCCTTGTGTGATGAAGATGAGGAAGACAGGGGTGGGGTTTTAGCAGGGTTGCAGTGGGGTGCCAGGTGTGATGAACAGGAGGATGACATTGGTTGGGGTTTTAGCAAGGTCACAGTAGGGTGCTAGGTGTGATGAGGATAAGGGTGACAGGGGTGGGGTTTTTGCAAGGTTGCTGTGGGGTGCCAGGTGTGATGAGGATGACAGAGGTGGGGTGTTAGAAAGGTTGCAGTTGGGTGCCAGGTGTGATGAGGATGAGGACGACAGGGGGTGGGGTGTTAGCAAGGTATCAGTGGGTTGCCAGGTGTGATGAGGATGACAGGGGTTGGGGTGTTAGCAAGGTATCAGTGGGTTTCCAGGTGAGATGAAGATGAGGAGGAGAATGGCAGGGGATGGGGAGTTAGTAAGGTATCGGTGGATTGCCCGGTGTGATGAAGATGAGGATGACAGGGGGTGGGGTGTTAGCAAAGTATCAGTGGGTTGCCAGGTGTGATGAGGATGACAGGGGTTGGGGTGTTAGCAAGGTATCAGTGGGTTGCCAGGTGTGATGAAAATGAACAATTGAGTATCAATTTGTGCTGGGCAGTCAACAAGGGTCAAACCTCTTGGAGCTACATGTGACACGCCTTTACCTGGACCAGATATCCTTCTCTGGCATAAAGACTTCGCATATTAAGCATGTCTATTCAATGGACAAGGTTAAAGGAATCGTCTGAGGAAGCGACATGAGCGAAACGCGCCGCGATTCCATAGTTTCCACTTATGCATCCCATACCATTATGAACTGGTATCATGATCTTATCATGACTTGTTAGAATTTTCACATTAATTGCCTTTGTTCTGAGAGGCTTTTTGGGATCCAGTGGATAACCTGTACTGTCTTGTGTACATGCATTATTTGCTTATTGAATATACGCTTTTTGATACAATTTTATATGTCTCTATAAATAAATGATATATTTTATATATAATATTGTTGTATTTATTTTCATCAGGATCAAAACCCACTTTTAGCCTTCAAAGTCCCAATGCCATGGGAGAGACTGTAGAGACCCCAGTATGCTGTGGGATCCTCTCATCCCTCTCTCTTTGTCTTTTCATATATACTTTTAGTTATGTGGCAATAGTGGTACCCTCAGTACGTCTCACTCATCCTTTATGAGAATGAGGATAACAGGGGGTGGGGTGTTAGTAAGGTATCAATGGGTTGCCAGGTGTGACTAAATCCCCATATTTACTTAATAAGAACAGGTGTTTTTAAGTAGCCTTGCAAGATTTGAAAGCAACTTTTTTTTGTGTATGTGTGCGCTATTATATTGTTCAATGTGGACACACAGTCTCATGATAAGTCACAGCCCATTGATTTCAATGGCACCCATTCCAATCTATGCAACTTTGATAATCAGCGACTTTGAAAAGGTGCCTGCACTACTTTGATGCAACTTTTGATGCAACTTTGATCCAGAGAGTGTAAAGTTGGATCAAAGTCACATCAAAGTCGCACTCTAAATCACACGACTTTGGGGTCGCAATAGTGGAAATGTAGACCTAAAGCTCCATTCCACTAGTGTGCATTGCCATGCGACTTTGGACACACAAAGTCACATGACAAGTCACAGCTCATTGATTTCAATGGCACACATTCCCATCTATGCGACTTTAAAAAGGTACCTGCAATACTTTAATGCAACTTTTGATGCAACTCTAATCCAGAGAGGGTAAAGTTGGATCAAAGCTGCACTCAAAGTCACACTCCAAAGTGGCACTCTAGTGGCTTTTGCAGGTGCCTTTTCAACGTCGCTGATTTTCAAAGTCGCATAGATGGGAACGGGTGCCATTGAAATCAAAAATAACTAATGAACCTAACAACTGACTACAATATATAGGAAAAAGGGTAACGCGGAAGCAAGGAAGAGGGGAAACAAGACTGGGTAAAAAAGCAAGGCAGTAGGGTGCAGGATAGCTCAGGCTCTCAGGACAACAAGGAGGCGATCAGAATAGTGACGCACTGGGGAAATGGAGGAACAGCCTTAACCACTTGCCGACCGTCGCAAGTACATATACTGCGGCGGTCAGCCCCTCACAGGCAAAGTGACGTATGGGTACGTCACTAGCCTGTGAGGCTCTGGGGAGCGAGCGCGCTCTCGCTCGGTCACGGACCCCCCCGTGCTGGACGTCCGCCGGGCACTCGCGATCGTGCGTTAGAGCGGGAGAAAGGCAGGCGGCTGATGTAAACAAGCCGCCTGTCATTCTCCCCTGTGTAAGAACAGTGATCATACGGTTCTACTATGTAGGACCGTTGATCACTGTTCCTACACCTCAAGCCACAGCCAATCACAGTTAGAATCAGGCGCCTAGGGACACACACAACCCCTCCCTCTCAAAAAAGTTAACCCCTTCACTGCCAGTGTCATTTTACAGTAACAGTGCATATGTATAGCCCTGATTACTGTAGTAATGTCACTGGTAACCCCAAAAGTGTCAAAAATGTCAGTCAAGGGTCCTATCTGTCCGCCACAATGTCGCAGATCGCCGCCATTACGCGTTAAAAAAAAACAACAAAAATTTTTACCTTAGTTAGTAAACGCAATAACTTTTGCGCAAACCAATCAAAATACACTTTTTGCGATTTTTTTTTTTACCAAAAATATGTAGCATAAAACAAATTGGCCTAAAATGTTAAAAAATTTTGATTTTTACATTTTTTTTGGGAATTTCATAAAAAAAATGTGAAAAATATTGTTATTTTTGCAAAATTGACGCTCTTTTTTTGTTTATAGTGCATGATCAAAAAATCGCACAGGTGATCAAATACCACCAAAAGAAAGCTCTGTTTGTGGGAAAAAAAGGACTTCAAATTTGTTTAGGTACAGCGTCGCATGACCGCGCAATTGTCCGTTAAAGTCACGCAGTGCCGAATCGCAAAATAGGCCCTGGTCAGGAAGGGGGTAAAATCTTCCGGGGTAAAATCTTCCGGGGCTTAAGTGGTTAAATAGCCACCTGACAGCTGAATACAGGTGTAAGTGATCATTACAGCCTGCTGGCTTCTGGGAGACACCTGCTGGTGGACACTGGAACTGCAGCAACAGTGCTACCAGCGGGTGAACTCAATCCTAAAACACAGCTTGCAATATCACAGAAATTACTGAAAGCAATATAATATACACAATTATGATGCTCTGTTAGGAACAGACACTAAACAAATTATTAAGGGAAGTCTCCAATATTGTCATACAAGGTGATTAGTAGTATCGATAAAGGCATAAAAGTGAATTAGCAATGGTAGTAGTGTAGCTCAACATGCAGTATGATCAATAGTCAGCAGAAGGAATAGGAGAACATTATATGCAAAATCATCAGAAACAGTAACAAGATCACTGTGAATGCAATAATGAACAGTAATATGTTTGAATTTACTGTTTTCAGGAGACTATACTGCCAAAGTGCATTGAGGGTGACCATGGTAGGCCCAGGTGAACTGGATGGAGGTACCCTAAAAAATAACAAATAGGGGCTAGAAGAATGGCTTTACAGTAGGCCATCCTTTACTGTGTTTTTTTGCTGGCTATAGTTGGAGTCCTTTATAAAGTGTTGGTGCAGCCTATGCAGCATGCAGCATAGGTGTGGTATCCATCTACGTCTCCATGCTTTTTTTTGTTGAGAAATCAATTTACAATCCACCCTAGAGTTTCCAGCCATGGCCATCTTGAGTGGGGGCAGATGATTTATGTAGTATTTACTTCCTTGAATCCTTCTGGAATAGAGGCAGGAGGATGTGCTTAGCTGAGGAAGCCACCCCTGCACTCGCCCAGATGAAAGAAAAAAAGGCTCTTGAGGACTCATGGGATGTGTGCATAGGTGTGCGTAGCCTATTGCATTAGGGTGTGCAACTCAAAGCTCAAGCACACATGTATGTGTGTGTATTTGAATATATATACACAGTATCTCACAAAAGTGAGTACACCTCTCACATTTCTATAAATATTGTATTATATCTTTTCATGTGACAACACTGAAGAAATTACACTTTTCTACAATATAAAGTAGTGAGTGTACAGCTTGTACATTGTACAGTGTAAGTTTTCTGTCCCCTCAAAATAACTCAACACACAGCCATTAATGTCTAAACCACTGGCAACAAAAGTAAACACACCCCTGAGTGAAAATGTCCAAATTGGGCCCAATTAGCCATTTTCCTTCCCTGGTGTCATGTAACTCGTTAGTGTTACAAGGTCTATGGTGTGAATGGGGAGCAGGTGTGTTAAATTTGGTGTTATTGCTCCCAATCTCTCATACCGGTCACTGGAAGTTCAATATGGTACCTCATGGCAAAGAAATCTCTCAGGATCTGAAAAATATAATTGTTGCTCTACATAAAAATGGCCTAGGCTATAAGAAGATTGCCAAGACCCTGAGACTGAGCTGCAGCATGGTGGCCAAGACCCTACAGCTGTTTAACAGGACAGGTTCCACTCAGAACAGGCCTCGCCATGGTCGACCAAAGAAGTTGAGTGCGCGTTCTCAGCATCATATCCAGAGGTTGTCTTTGGGAAATAGAGGTATGAGTGCTGCCAAATTTGCTGCAGAGGTTGAAGGGGTAGGGGGTCAGCCTGTCAGTGCTCAGACTATACGCTGCACACTGCATCAAATTGGTTTGCATGGATGTCATCCCAGAAGAAAGTCTCTTCTAAAGATGATGCACAAGAAAGCCCGAAAACAGTTTGCTGAAGACAAGCAGACTAAGGACATGGATTACTGGAAACATGTCCTGTGGTCTGATGAGACCAAGGAAAACGTATTTGGTTCAGATGGTGTTAGGTGTGTGTGGCAACAACCAGGTAAGGAGTACAAAGACAAGTGTGTCTTGCCTACAGTCAAGCATGGTGGTGGGGGTGTCATGGTCTGGAGCTGCATGAGTGCTGCTGCCACTGGGGAGCTACAGTTAATTGAGGGAACCATGAATGCCAACATGTACTGTGACATACTGAAGCAGAGCATGATCCCCATCCCTTCCGAGACTGGGCTGCAGGGCAGTATTCCAACATGATAACGACCCCAAACATACCTCCAAGACGACCACTGCCTTGCTAAAGAAGCTAAGGGTAAAGATGATGGACTGGCCAAGCATGTCTCCAGACCTAAACCCTACTGAGCATCTGTGGGGCATTCTCAAATGGAAGGTGGAGGAGCGGAAGGTCTCTAACATCCACCAGCTCCGTGATGTCGTCATGGAGGAGTGGAAGAGGACTCCAATGGAAAGCTGTGAAGCTCCCGTGAACTCCATGCCCAAGAGGGTTAAGGCAGTGCTGGAACATAATGGTGGCCACATAAAATATTGGCACTTTGGTTCCCAATTTGGATATTTTCACTTTTGTTGACAGCGGTTTAGACATTAATGGCAGTGTGTTGAGTTATTTTGAGGGGACAGCAAATGTACACTGTTATACAAGCTGTACACTCACTACTTTACATTGTAGCAAAGTGTAATTTCTTCAGTGTTGTCACATGAAAAGATATTATAAAATATTAACACAAATGTGAGGTGTGTACACACTTTTGTGAAATACTATATATATGGCTTTTTTCCTCAGAGAACAGGTGCAGGAACTCAACCACCGGGAGATCAGGGGTTCTAGTGTATAGAGTGCAGAGTTCATGGGTGCGTGGTGTATATAGTGCAGAGTTCAAGGGTGCGCGGTGTACAGGGTTCAGAGCTCAGATGTGCGCAGTGTACAGGGTGCGGAGCTGAGAGGAGCGTAGTGTACAGGGTGTGGTGCTCCGAGGTGCGCAGTGTACAGGGTGCGGAGCTCAGGGGTGCATAGTGCACAGTGTATGGAGTCCAGGGGTGTGCAGTGTACAGTGCATGGTGTTCAGGGGTGCGCAGTGCACAGTGTGAGGTGTTCAGGGATGTGCAGTGTACAGTGTTTAGAGGTGTGCAGTGTACAGTCCGTGGTGTTCAGAGGAGTGCAGTGTACAATGTGCGGAGTTCAGGGTTGCGCAGTGTACAGTGCGCGGGTGTTCAGGGGTGAACACTTTACAGAGTTTAGGGGTCAGCAGTGTACCACCTTCCACACTCACATCCTCGACTGGATTGGCATCTTAATCCTAGCACAAGTCCCTCTTGTTCAGAGCTGAGAGGTGCGCAGTGTACAGGGTGCGGAGCTGAGAGGTGCATAGTGTACAGGAAGCAGAGCTCCGAGGTGCGCGGTGTACAGGGTGCAGAGCTCAGGGGTGCATAGTGTACAGTGTATGGAGTTCAAGGGTGTGCAGTGTACAGTGCATGGCGTTTAGGGGTGTGCAGTGTACAGTGTGCAGTGTTTAGGGGTGAACAGTTTACAGAGTTTAGGGGTCAGCAGTGTACCACCTCCCACCCTCACATCCTCCACTGAATTCTAGCACAAGTCCCCCTATCCCCCCAGCCATTGTAAATCATCTTCTACCCCCTCCCCCTAGCTGTATAAATGCCACCAACCCCCCCCCCCCTCCCCAACACAGACCTCAGATATAGCTTGGCTCGAGGGGGGGGGGGGGCAGGGGATATTTATTCTCCCTTGCTCCTCTGCAGGGTCTGTGATCAGGCAGGTAGGGGCCGAGGAGGAGCTTAGTGGAAGCTTCCTCCACTCTTTTACCCAGTGTGACAGGCAGCGGTCAGCTGGGGGGAGGTGCCGAGGATGTATGTCACACAGTACAGTGCCTGGGGATAGCGGGGAGGGTGCGGTGCAGCCGCTCAGAGGAGTGCTGTCATTTTTAAATACGGAAGCCAGGCTTCGCACCACATACTAGTACATTATGAAAGACTTACCTTGAAATGAAGCCCTCCAGGGACACATAGTCACTGCTGCAAAAGGCTTCCATCTTCACCGTCTTTTTTCCGAGTTCGCAGGCTGCAACCTCTTCAATGGCCGAGCTGCAATGACATCACTCCTGCTCATATGTGCAGTTGTCATGGCTACGGCACACAGTGCTGAAGAAACGGTACGGGTGTGCCATTCCTTCAGAGCGCATACGCTGGTGACATCACCGGCTGCTGCTCGCTAGAACATCTCCTAAATGGTGCACATTTAGGAGATATTCATTTTAACTACAGGTAAGCTTTATTATAAGTAGGGAAAATTCAGGTTGCTAAGCTGACTTTTTTGTCTAGCAGGTCTATGTAGCAGCACGTGTGAGGCTGGAGTTCATGAAAGCAGAGCTTCCTATATATATTTTTATGTACGCTGTGGATTCATCGTATGAGCCGATAACCATCTATCCTAACTGAAGGAGATAGGAAGAGTGCCTGCAGCTTTCAACTGCTGATTGAAAGGCTGGTTTTTCTCCTTTATTTGGTAAGAGGCTTGTATTGCTTTTTCACCGGGGGATCAGTGCACGATTGGAGGTGTTCACATGGATATCTATATGTCACAACTACAGGATCATATTTAAGGCACTTACCTTATTTCTGCCGGGTAAGGAGGCATTTCAGAAGGTGGAGGGATAATCAAATCACTCATCATTGATTGATTTAACCACTTTACCACCAGAGGATTTGGCTGTCTTACGTCCAGGCCACTTTTTGCGATTCGGCGCTGTGCGACTTTAACTGAAAATTGCGCGGTCGGGCAACGCCATACCCAAACGAAATTGATGTCCTTTTTTTCCCACAAATAGAGCTTTCTTTTGGTGGTATTTGATCACCTGTGCGATTTTTACTTTTTGCGCTATAAACAAAAAAAGAGCGTTTATTTTGAAAAAATAACAATATTTTTAACATTTTTTTATATGAAATTCCCCCCCAAAAAATGTAAAAATATTTTTTTTTTTCATTTTTGGCCAATTTGTTTTCTGCTACATATGTTTGGTAAAAAAAATCACGATAAGAGTATTTTGACTGGTTTGCGCAAAAGTTATTGCGTTTACTAACTACGGGAAAGATTTCTGTCATTTTTGGTGTTTTATTTTTAACGCGTAATGGCAGCGATCTGCGATTTTTTTTGCGGGACTGCGACATTGCGGCGGACAGATCGGACCCTTGACTGACATTTTTGACACTTTTGGGGGTACCAGTGACATTACTGCAGTAATCAGTGCTATATATATGCACTGTTACTGTAAAAATGACACTGGCAAGGAAGGGGTTAATTTTATTGGAGAGGGAGGGGTTAATGTATGCCTGGTGCTTACTAACGTGTGGGGGGGAGGTGACTGAGTGACACAAGGACAGATCGGATGTTCAGCTATGCTGAACCATGCTATCTGTCCCTGCCTGTCACTTAGGAGATCCGCCCGCTCTGTTTACACAAGCGGGCGGATCTCCTCACTCGATTCCCCGACGATCGGGGAAGAGCAGCGGCGATTGCCGCCGCTCCTCCCCTGGCCCGACTCCCGCTGTGACTGGGGGAGGACAGGGGGAGGAGTTCAGCGACGTAGGTCTAGGTCGCTGGACGGTATCGAGCCACATTGCTGCAGTAGCAGCAATGTGAGCAGTGGCCAAGTGGTTAATATTGGACTCTTCACATATACTTTTGTTTTCGTTCGGTTTTTTCATCACATAAGTTTGAAGGAAAATCACCCCTTTACACATGTGGACTTTTCTACACATTGGATTATTGAATATTTCTGTTTAATTCACTATTGTTACAACAAATTTTGATTAGTTTTTCATATTTGCAGAGAATCATATATACCCATTTTGATTTGTCAAATCACTTATGAGTTTTTCAAACTTATAGTGGACCATATACACAATTCTTTGTTATTTTGTGGTTCATACATCACATTTTGAGTGTTCATATATTGTTCACCTTTTATACACCGAATTTTCTCACATAGAAAAGCGCACCAATCACTTTTAAGCAAGGTCTATGTAATAGTCAGGACTAGAAGAATGGAAATATAAATCATTTTAACGGGTAAAAAAATGGTGTATTCAGCTTGTTGACTTTAATTAATGGTCCTATTTGTTCCACCACATAAACTGTTTCTTCCTGAGCCATAAAGGCACCTGGATAACTTCTAAGATCAACATTGTATAATATTAATTTTTTGCTATAGCTACTTATATATTGCACATTTAAAAACAAATTTAGCCTTTAAAAAAAATAAATAAATGCTGAATAGTCCTGCACATCCAAGACCCATGCATACGCTAATGGTAAACAGAGAGCTCAGAGCTGTCCAATGACGGAGTACAATGTGTTAGAAATCAATATATTTAGCCAAACAAGGTTAAAGAAATAATATGACCATAATTCTCCATATTTACCTAACAAGCCTCTCCTTCACAGGGTAATGCGTGTGATCATTGTCATATGACTGTTTATTCCCATTAGATGCAACCGTGTGGGTATACGATGGCAGCTAGGGCAAGGTAACCTTACATTAAAGGCTGACATATTTGGAAAGGTAATAATACCTGGCCTTGGATAAATCATTCAAGCAAAAGAAAGAGAGGAATAAAATCCACAAACACAGCTCTATATTTAAGTAGATGAGAACCTTAAAGCTGAACTCTGTGCACAAAAACTTTTATGTGAGTATTTTTCGATGTACCTATAAAGGTTATAGATCCACTTTGTGTGCACTTAATGCCTTGAAAACCAGATTATTACCTTGTAAAATAGCAGTGATGTCATCACAGTGCTATACATAGCCTGTGTAGAGAGAGGAGCTGTGGGAGGGACTTGGCAGGCCCCACCCACTACAGGCTGCCTGCAAAAAACAAGAGAAGAGGGGGCGGAGACAAGACCAGTCACCCTGCACAAGAAGAGAGCAGCAGTGATTGGTCTTTATTACAGGAAGCTTCTGCACAAAGAGTATGACTCACACTGGATTACTGCACAGATTTAGAGGAAATACACAAAACACACCAAGATTCCAGTATGATTACACGTGCCTCTTGTGTTTTGATGCTATTGCCTAACTCACACTTCAGCTTTAACCACTTAAACTCTAGAAGGATTTACCCCCTTCATGACCAGGGCATTTTTTTTGCTATTCAGATATTTTAACAGGCAATTGTGTGGCCATGCAACATTGTACACAAATTACATTTATATCATTTTTTTCACACACATAGAGCTTTCTTTTGGTAGTATTTGATCACCACTGGGTTTTTATTTTATATTATATCAATAAAAATACAGAACATTTTGAAAAAAAATATATATTTATTTTCTACTTTGTTCTAAAACATATCCAATAAAACCAAAATTCTTCATCAATTTAGGCCAAAATATATTCTGCTGCATGTCTTTGGTAAAAAAAATACATTTTTGGGGACACTATAATATTGGGGACATTAGTATAGTTCTGATTGTGATCAAGATACCAATCTGTACAGACACTATACTGGTACTGGCAGTAATCAGCAACTTATAGTGTGACTGTGATAGTGTGGTGCGGCCAATCTGGCACTAACTAATATATAAATATTAGCAAATATGGTTGCAAAACATTCCATCCTACTTCAAAGAACGTATACCTTTTTCTATTTCTGTGCCAAAACCTTTGCTGTTTTATCATGCACAGTACTGTCTTGGATGATCTCAGATGGCTATATATCCCGTTATGACATGCAATTTGTATATTAAATTGAAAAACATTAATTTAAAAATCTTACTCTTTTGTTGCATATCTTTCCTTTGGGTGCAACAGACATGCAAAGTGTCAGGGTGGTTTGATCTCTGCCCAATGGTAACCTTATAATTTTGGCGCTGATGTCATATGGTAGAGCCAGAAGTTCAAAAAACAGGAAAAAACTTTTTTCTCTATTCTCCTCTCAATTAGGAAACCATCTAACACCATTTTTTTTTTTTTTCTGAATATCCCTCTTACTGATCACCAGTATAAGAATAGGTATTCTTCCTCTCACTGACCACCAATGGAGGAGAGGGCATTGTTTCTTCCACTGACTATCACTGGAAGAAGTGAAGGGGCATTATTTCATCTGCTGATCACCAGGAAAAGAGGGGGCATTTCCCCCCTCACCACTGACTAACAGTGGAAGAAGGGACCCCCTACTATCAGTTGAAGAAAGGGCATTTCTTCGTCTGCTGACCACCTGTTGGAGAGATGACATGTTTTCCCTCACTGACTAGGAGTGACCACCTGTTGAAGAGATGACATGTTTTCCCTCACTGACTAGGAGTGGCAGAGGGGAATTCCTACACCCATTTGCCACCAATAGTGAGGGGGTATTATTCCTTCTGCTGACCATTTGAAGAAGAGGGGGCATTCTTCCCTCAAATAAAAAACACAAAAAAGGGCGCACTGACCTAGAGCATTATCCTCAATAATGGCTTTAATGTTAAAACATAAAAATGGCTACTCACAAATATAGATGAAAATCAATCATATCGAACTCAAGAACTTAAGTATCAGGAGTAGTCCATACGATTGTCCATAGTACAATCGTACTACTCCTGATGCTCAAGTTCTTGAGTTCGATATGATTGATTTTCATCTATGTTTGTGAGTAGCCATTTTTATGTTTTAACATTGTAGCAGGCATTCTCCCCTTTACAATTGTTCATTAGAATGACTGTATAACATTTTGAAGGAACTCGGCTCCATCTAGTGGCCAAACTGCCACACTGCAGCTTGATGATTTTCATCAGACACTACGATACCCACAATTCAGTTGGAACACCAGGGTGCATTGCTTCACCGCACAGCCTTTTGGGGGAAGCTTTATAAAGGAAGGGAGGAGCCAGGCTCTCTTTCTTGTCTCCACACACAACAGCTAGAAGGAAGCAAGTGCTGTGGGCTGATGCTGTGGACTAGGCCTGAAGCGACTGAGTTGAAGCATTTCATCTTCAGTAAAGGAGCCTTCCCAGAGAACCCATTGATGCTCTGCAGAGACTGGAGTTGCCCACATCTAACCACAAGCGCGGCTGGTGACAGAAATCGGAGGTGGAGAGCTCCTGAAGAAAGAGGCTGTTTGGTGAGCAGGGCACATGCCCAAATCTGATTCTCGCTTGGGAGAAAGTAACTTTAGCTGAGTGTACTTTACGCAGTACACTCAGTGGCCTAGTGCACCTTCCAGGAGACTAAGCATTTAAACACAAGTACATAAGGTGTCAGGGGCCTATATATGCACCACTAAGAAGATTCATATGCCCAATTACGCAGTAACATTGCGGGTGATTGTGACCGGTTTTTTTTCTCACCCTTTTTGAATATATATCCTTCCTTTTGGATTACAAATAGCTTGTGCACCAACGATTGCTAGCGAAGCTTCCAAACCAAAAGGAAGGATCTGTGTGTGGGATTCAAATAGGTTCTGCCTACCTGATACAAGAGACTAGACGTGTGTAAAGTATAGCCTGAATTGGGTAAAAGAAAGTCTATGAGTTATCTTTTAGTTGCATAAGTATACAAAAATAGCTATCCTAATCATATTGTTTATTATTGTGTAGTGTTGAGCGAACACGGACTGTAATATTCGTGTTCGTACCGAATAATTGGATTTTTGTTACCCGAACACGGACACGGACACTTTACTGTATATTCGGGTAAAAATCAGTGTTCGGTCGTTTTATTTCCGGGTTTTGCATGCTTTGGCGCGCTTTTCATGGCGGGCTTTCAGCAGCCAATCAACAAGCGTTTAACTGGTGTGCCTAAGCCATCCCAGCCATGCCTGCAAAATGTATCAGTAGCTGTGATTGGCTGTCTGAAGCATGTGACCAAGTCTTTATAAGTTTGAGGCAGTGGCGTCATTCTGCTGCTTAGATCAGGGAGAGAGCACACATCAACGTGCTGGCTGCTGACTAGGGACAGACAGGCAGGAAAAAAACATTTGTGTCCGGATAAAATTGAGGGACAGGTCGGAGTGTTTTAGGCAGGGCGAGTTGTAGGCATTTTAGGGAGAGGCTGCTGCTGATTTTTAGGGAAATTGTGTTCTACAAACTACAATCGATATTGCTGTGTGGTGTTGGATAGGAGATAGGCAGGTGTCAGTGATCCACATCCATTTTGCTGTGTGTGGGCTGCAGTGAACACAATCTTTTTGGGGTGCAGTGAACACAATCTTTTTGGGGTGCAGTGAACACAATCTTTTTGGGGTGCAGTGAACACAATCTTGGTGCAGTGAACGAATACCTTTTGGGGTGCAGTGAACACAATCCTTTGGGGTGCAGTGAACACAATCTTTGTGGGGTGCAGTGAACACGATCTTTGTGGGGTGCAGTGAACACAATCTTTGTGGGGTGCAGTGAACACAATCTTTGTGGGGTGCAGTGAACACAATCTTTTTGGGGTGCAGTGAACACAATCTTGGTGTAGTGAACGAATACCTTTTGGGGTGCAGTGAACACAATCCTTTGGGGTGCAGTGAACACAATCCTTTGGGGTGCAGTGAACACAATCTTTTTGGGGTGCAGTGAACACAATCTTTTTGGGGTGCAGTGAACACAATCCTTTTGGGGTGCAGTGAACACAATCCTTTTGGGGTGCAGTGAACACAATCTTTGTGGGGTGCAGTGAACACAATCTTTGTGGGGTGCAGTGAACACAATCTTTTTGGGGTGCAGTGAACACAATCTTGGTGTAGTGAACGAATACCTTTTGGGGTGCAGTGAACACAATCTTTGTGGGGTGCAGTGAACACAATCTTTGTGGGGTGCAGTGAACACAATCTTTGTGGGGTGCAGTGAACAAAATCCTTTTGGGATGCAGTGAACACAATCTTTGTGGGGTGCAGTGAACACAATCTTTGTGGGGTGCAGTGAACACAATCCTTTTGGTGTGCAGTGAACACCATCTTTGTGGGGTGCAGTGAACACAATCTTTGTGGGGTGCAGTGAACACAATCTTTGGTATCAGTAGCTCACCGCCTCATATGTGACGTGCCCACAAGGTGGAACTCCACCTTGCACATGCTGCAAAGACTGTGCGAGCAGCAGCAGGCCATAGTGGAGTTTCAGCTGCAGCACGCATGCGTGAGTCGCTCTGCGGAACAGCACCACTTCACCACCAATAACTGGGCCTCCATGCGAGACCTGTGTGCCTTGTTGCGCTGTTTTGAGTACTCCACCAACATGGCCAGTGGCGATGACGCCGTTTTTAGCTTAACTATCCCACTTCTATGCCTCCTTAAAAAAACAATTCGGGTGATGATGGAAGAGGATGTGGCACAGGATGAGGAGGAGGAGGATGAAGAGGTAACATTTCCAAGGCTTTCAGGGCAGTCATTCGCAAGGGGCTCCGAGGGTGGGTTCCTGCACACACAAACGCCAGGGACACAATTGTCCAGCAGGGGCACAGTTCTGGAGGATGAGGAGGAGGAGGAGCTGGAGGATGAGATGGAACCATGTTCACAGCAGGGTGGCACCCAGGCCAGCTCATGCCCATCACTGGTGCGTGGCTGGGGGGTGTAACGCTCCTGCGTTTTTATAGTAAGCTGGATTTGCAGCTGCAGAATCTCCACTCAGTAGTCATGTAGAGATGTGTTGGAATACCAGATCCAACTCTCCAGACTCATCACTGTGGGCCTGTCTGCTTCAGCATACAGATATACACACACTCAATAAGATGTTCCTGGAGTGGTAGGATGTATATGATAGTATGGAGGTGATGTGCTGAAGGGACAGGTATGAGCAGTGACAGTAATGGTAAGCACTCGATAGTAATGTTCAGGAGAGTAGTAGATGGTAATAGGTAGAATGCAGATAGGTTAGTAATCATGTATGGTAACAGGTGGTAAGGACAGCAGATGACATATACAGGATAGACTAAACCAGTGCAAGGATAGATGGTAGTAGACTCAAGAGCTAGCAATCTATGTAACAGTGCAGATGATAGAATTAGTATGCATAGATAGTAACAGTCCTTAATGTGCAGAAGTAGATAGTGTAAGTTAGTTATGGAGGATTCCCCTGTGGGGTACTTATCACTAGTAAAGTTAGTAAGTAGAGGGGTCCAGTAGTGAGGGAGTGATCCGGTAGCGAGATACGGGATCAGTAGCGAGGTTCTTGTCTGTTCCAGGTAAAGGCAAATAGCTGGAGGCTCCGGCAGCAAGACAAGGCTTGTGAGCATGTGGAAACACATTGAACGAACAACGTGAGAGAGAAAGCCGGCGATTGAAATAGCCGCTCAGCGGCGCTCAGCGATGACGTCATCCGACTTAAAGGTATATGCGTTCCACCTAACTAAAAAGGTGGGACGCAATATTAAAAGGAAAATGGCAAATAAGGGTACCAAAGGTACCAGAATCTTACAGGGGGATACAGAGGACACGGACGATACACCTCCCACAGAGGACAGCCTTTTGTTGCCTCTGGGCAGCCTGGCACACATGAGCGATTACATGCTGCAGTGTCTCCACAACGACCGCCGAGTTGCTCACATTCTAACTTGTGCTGATTACTGGGTGGCCACGCTGCTGGATCCCCGTTACAAGGACAACGTACAGTCCTTAATTCACTCACTGGAGCGCGATCGCAAGATGCGCGAGTACAAGCGCATGCTGGTAGACGCGATGCTGCTGGCATTCCCATCTGACAGCGGGGCCACAGTGGAAGCACAAGGCAGAGGAGGAGGAGGAGGAGGTCGCCAACGCAACCAGGGCACCGCCAGCACCTCAGAAGGCAGGGTTAGCATGGCCGAAATGTGGAAAAGCTTTGTCAGCACGCCACAACAAACAGCAGCACCAGCAGCTCAGATGGAACGTCTTAGCAGGAGGCAGCATTTTACCAACATGGTGGAGCAGTATGGGTGCACACGCCTACATGTAGTGAATGACGGGTCTGCCCCCTTCAACTTCTGGGTCTCCAAATTGGGCACATGGCCTGAGCTTGCCCTTTACGCCTTGGAGGTGCTGGCGTGCCCTGCAGCCAGTGTATTATCTGAACGGGTATTTAGCACGGCTGGGGGCGTTATAACAGACAAGCGCAGCCGCCTGTCCAGAGACAATGTGGACAAGCTCACGTTCATTAAAATGAACCAGGCATGGATCCCACGGGACTTTTCCGTACCTTGTGCAGAATAGCAATGGATACCGACCTTACCCACCCATTGTTCCATTTTGCTCTTTCTCACTCTTTTGGGGTGTACCCTCATTTAAAATTTGTGAAAAGAAGCAGTGTTGGCTACCTCGTCCTCCTCCTCCACTTCCGCTTCCACCTACACCGCCCATAGGTGTGCGCAGCCTATTGCATTAGGGTGTGCACCCCAAAGTTTAAATACACATGCATGTGTTTGCCTACATGTACATGGCCCCGATACATTACTCTCCCTGCTGGCAAAGAGAAATAGAGCAGAGCAGGTCCTAGGGAGATCTTTCCCATCTCCTCACTGGCAAACAGAGTGATAATGCTATGTGCCCTAGGTGATTAGGGTGTGCCCAGGCACACCCGGCACACCCTGTGCGCACGCCTATGACACCGCCACATCCACCACCACCTCAACCTCCCTCCTACTCCATATGGGCCTCGTCCTTCAGAGATGAAGAACATTGTTTTATTTTTATGGGTTTTTTTTTTCTTTTAAGTTATTTCCCTATCCACATTTGTTTGCAGAGCACTTGCCATGCTCTTAATTACGTTTTGCTGCCATTTGCAGCACTCTAGCCCTTTCCATTGGTGTTTTAGAGCCATTTTAGTGCCTGAAAGTTCGGGTCCCCATTGACTTCAATGGGGTTCGGTGTCCGGGAAAAGTTCGGCAAAAGTCCGGGACACGGACCCGGACTTTTTTTTAAAGTTCGGCCGAACCCGTCGAACACGGACATCCAGGTGTCCGCTCAACTCTATTATTGTGTCAATAACTTTATCTTTCTTAGTTGACTCTTGTGATGTCTTTTGGAGTCAACTTGTACTTTAACTCTCAGTAAAGCTACTTTGGTTAAGCAAAAGTCTGTGTGTTGCACCTTGTGTCACCCAGAGGGACTGCGGCTGGAGAAAGGTAACAAGTTATTATTACTTATTGGGGTGATATATCCTGAACTGTGTTCTCCTGTAGCCATTTGGTATTATAGTCCCATTTCATGTCAGTTGTGCCTAGGGAGGGTTCGAGCCAATTTCAGGGGTTGGTAGGCAGGACGTAGACCCAATAATCTAATCAGCAGCTCCTGCGGGGGTGGTGCTACACGATTAAAGCCATTATTGAGGATAATGCGCTAGGTCGGTGTGCCCTTTTTTGTTTTTTATTTGCAGTACTGTTGGACTACCCAAGTCCTTTAGGGCAGCAAGACCGTAGCCATCCGAGACGACATTTGTAAAGTCCCGTGGAAAGAGCAATCGGGGAGCCTTGTTATCTGAGCGCAGGAGAAAGGTGGTTCGTTCACCTTCTTTTTTTGGGGCATTCTTCCCTCTGCTGACCAGCAATTGAAGAGGGGACATTCTCCTCTTTTTCCCTGACTGGGAAAGAAAAATACTGCCAGCACAAAGTAGGGCTGGCATCTTTACAGGGTGGTATTCATATAGCCACAGTGGAGGATGGCTGCCTGTCACTTTGGTATTTTTAGTTTAAATGATTTTTATTGCATATTTTCAAACAAACAGGGTAAAGAAACGAGCAGGTATTAGTCAAAACTTTGCATATAGGAAAACATTTCCAAAAACAGCAAGATATGAGCCTTCGTTACAGGAAATTCAAGCCACATACATAGTACATTACTTTCAGATGTATGGAGTACAAATGTATGGAGTGCCATCCAGTGGTGGAAAGTGGTACTGTCTACAACAAGTAATACAGATTGTGCGATGTTCCCGGGATGCAATCTATGGCCATCTAGTGTTCAAAAACGCCATTGCTAAAGCCGTGGTAGTCAGGTGAAATCATGTAGCGTAGTGTGAGGAATACCATTGTGCCCATGTTTGCCATCTGGTTTGCTCCCTTTGATAGAGCTCATGAGTAGGAGCCATGAGCAGCTCAAAGGTTTTATGTGTTTGGGTAGTGTTGATAACCTCCAGGAGGGAGGGGGGTTGAGGGGCTTTCCATTTTCTGGTAATGCTAATTCTGTTTGCGAGGAGTATATTTATTACCATTTTACGGGATTTCAGCGGGATTCGTTCAATTGACAGGTTCAGCAGAGCCATTTCAGGGGAAGGGGATATGCGGATCCCCACAATCTTAAGAGATCAGATCAAATATGTCCCCCCATAGGGCGAGTATAGGGGGACATGTCCACATTGTGTGTTTAAGCGTGCCCTGGAAGCCACAACCTCTCCAGCAGGTGGACGGGGCTGTGGGGGCAAATTTCGCAATCACGGATGGTGTGAGGTACCACCCGAGGGATAGTTTTAAGTGCAGTTCCCTCAATGATGCGCTTAGCGTGGCTTTGTAGCCAGACGTCAATGCTGTTTTCCACTGGGAGGGAGTGAACGTGCCCCCCCAGGTCTTGTTCCCAATTCGTGAAAGGGTGGATTTTGGTGAATGCGTTTTTTTTCACCAAGTATGGGGTAAATAAGCGATATGCCTTTGGCCATCTGTAGGGTGATATCAGATACCTCCATATGACAGTGGGTACTTTGGCCCTAAGTTGCGGGTTGCGATGTAGACAGGACCAATTTGTCGATATCTAAACCATTCCCCGGGACCCAGGTGCAGTTCAGATGCTAGTCGTGAGAAGGGTTTCAATATGTCATCTTGGTATAAAGCATCTAAATAGATAGGGGGAGATTTACGCCATGCATTTAGATTACCGTCAGGGATAACCTGCAGTATGCTGAGTATCGGTAAAGATATAGTGGTGAGTGGCGTGCTCTTCCATTTGGTATGTGTCAGGTGGATCCATGCCATTACCGATGCCTTTATGGTAGGTGAAGTGTAAGTGGGAAGACGTTACCCCCGCTGTCTACTGCACAACCAGGTACAAAGGTTAAAGTGAGGGGTCATATCCCGTTCTATCGTTCCCCATAGATCGTGTGGGGTTGATTGAAACCACGTGCGCATTTGCGACAATATGGTAGCCATGTAGTAGTCCATCAGGTTTGGCATGGAGGCACCACCCACATCCTTGGATTTCATTAAGATGTTCCTAATGCATCTGGCCCTTTTGCCCTGCCATAAATATCTGGAGAGCATACTTTGAAGAGAGTAGATGAATGATTTGGGAACGGGAATAGGTAGTGATCTGTATAGGTATAAAGGCTTGGGTAGGGTGCACATCTTAAAGGCAGCTAACCTTCCCGACCAGGTAAATTCATATTTGGAGAGGGACTGGAGTTCTTTAGACATTTGAGATTTAAAGGGGGCGTAGTTGGCCTGGAATAAGTGTCTGGTGGATCTAGTGAGCTTTATACCTAAGTAGGTTATGCCGGAATCGGTCCACAGCGAGGCCCGTTTAGTTGGGTGATTTAAGCCGTTAACGTTCATTGACAGTACTTTAACTGACATTGAAGAATAAGAGCTTGCGTGTTGTGTAGTTACTGACAGATTTGAGGAGGACGTTCTTGTTGCAGTTGGTAGCAGTGATGGTGACTTGGTGTATTGTGAGACTTTCAGTGGAGGAGGTGCTGCGGAAGATGGAAATCCGCACCGTGCTGCCTGCTGTATTGAAGATCATGTTAATCGTGCACACGATAGTCATCGTTGGGGTGTTGAAGGTACCTGCATAGGGAAAGAAGGGGAAACAGAGAACAAAACAAAGCAACAGAGAACATAAAGCCTTAGCGGAGATTGTTGGCATGAGTAGCCTTCTCCTTTGGGGGTAAAGACAGTTTTTTTAGCCAAACGGGCCGGATGGCTCCAGGCAGATCTGATGTGGCAGACAGGGTTCCAGGGGTGCAGGATAGGAACCTACGGAGCAGTCAGATAAAAGTATTCAAGTGTCTCTCGGATTGTATGGGAGCACTGTGTACCACTGCTGGGGTACTCTACTCGGGGATTTGTTTGCTCCCGCCGGGGGAGCAGCTTCAGGGATTATCCCCCATGATTGGAGCAGGGTTAGACCTCTTTCCAGGGTGGTAATGGAGTGTGAAGCTCCATTTCTCTCCACTACTATCTTGGAGGGGTGCTTCCACATGTAAGAGAGATTGTGGTTTCTTATAGCCTTCGTTATAGTGGACAATTGCCTCCTCATATCCAGGGTGTGTTTGGAGAGGTTAGCAAAAATCTGAACGTTGGAGTATGGGTCAGGAAGTTGGCCTAGCAGCCTAGATTTGTGCAGGATGGATTCCTTTGTTTGGGAGAAGTGCACTCGCAGTAGAGTGTCCCGAGGCGTTTGCTGGGGGAGAAAATTTGGCTTTGGAACCCTATGGATGCGATCTATGGTGAGCTCTAGAGGGGTCGCACCAGGGAGAATTGCTGTGACAACATCCAGGGCAAATTTGTGTAGCTCAGCAGGCGGCACGGATTCAGTGATGCCCTGTATCTTTAGATTATTTCTTCTGTAGAGATCCTCCAGATCTGCAATTTTTGCTTTAAGCCATTGGCGTTCTACCACATTTTCTTCATGTGCCTCTACCAGGTCATTGACTGTAGTAACTATGTCAGACAGAAGATTCCACATTATGCACACTATCACCCAGGGAATGTACCTCTGCAGTAAATCTGTTTGCAAGTGTCATGATGTCTGATTGTAGGGAGGCATGGAGAGTGAACATCATGTCCTTAAGGGCAGTGTCCAGGATGGGTTGTCCCACAGTAGGGAAAGCGGCTATGGGAGAAGTCCCCAAGAAGACCGGTAGTAGAGAGGTGGCTGTGCGGCCTGTGACTGAGGCCTGATCATGGGGTTCCAGCCTAATCCTAGATTTTGCAGGGCTGCTGCATGATGGGCTGGAGGGCTCCGAGGTGTGGGGGGAGACAGTACCTTCACTTGTGCATCCCCTTGAAGGGGTGTCCTCCGGGAGGTCAGAGTAGTGGACCCGCTGCCTCCCTGGAACGGCAAGGCACGGGCCGCCGGCGCCATCTTGTCAACCGCCCGGGAAGAAAGCCGTGAGTTTCTTCGGCCCCTTCTCTTTCGCTTCCTGGACATGTCGGCGGAGTCTGTGCGGCGTCTGGATACAGGTGAGATCCGGAATCTGCCTGAAATGCTGCGTTTGTCGCTGGATTTGGTAAGCTTGGAGCCGGAGCGATGGATTAGATGTCCATCAAGGTCCCGTGCTGGCCACGCCCCCCCACTTTGGTATTTTGCAGATGTACAGTATATTCATCTAAGCTCACAGGGAGGGAGGGTTAGGGCTTCAGGTACCTCCAGCACCAGATTTTCCAGACTCTAACCACGCTATTGCTTTCATAGTGCATATTGTGGGCCATGGTGTATTGAAAAATATGGATCTGCAGATAAGAGTGCATTGTTACACCAACTGACCACTGTTGAAGAGGGAATATTGACACTGAAAACTAAAGCCCCGTACACACGCGTCGAAAATTGGCAGGGAATTTTCGTCCAACGTCCGATCTGCCGATTTTCGGCTTGTTAGTATGATGCTTCCGACAACCGACCCCGACTTTTGGGCCGAAAAAAATCTGGTGTGCAGGCTATAAAATTTTTGTCGCCGTCAAAACACGGCCGATTTTCGTGGAGTCAGTACAGATTTCGACAGGGAAAAATCTTATGAGCAAGTCTGGGCATGCTCAGAGAAGAAAGCACACAAAGAAAGCAAACCAACACATGACATTACTTCTGAAGCAGATTTTTGTTGGGCGAGAAAATGTGTGTGCAGTCTAGGCACATTCCAACCAACAAAACACCTCTGGACTAAAGACGGACGATCGGTCGGCCGATAATCGTTGCGTGTGTACGGGGCTTAAGGTAACGTAATGTAGCAGGACATTGACACTGACCACAAAAATAACAAAGTTTACCAGGAGAAATGCATACTTTATAAATATTCCAACATCACAAAGGCATTTACACTGACCACCAATGTTACAGGTCAATTTTTATTTTTTTTACCCTCTAACCACAAATGTAGGATGGCTTGTCTCCCTTTCAAGTGATTTCACACCCAGGGGCAGTGTTCTGTTGTGTGGAACCTGGACGCTGTCAGCTTCACTGTTGCTGAATTTATTTGATTGGAACTGTTTGGGGACTTCTGCTGCTACCCTTGGCCAGGGTTTAGAGCTGTTGTGTAGATACTATCTACTCTGGACACTGACGCCCCCCACCTTCTATATTCTGATCACTGTGAGTGCATTTTAATTGAATGTTTTAATATAGTTTTCAGTAAACTACATACCACAATACTTGACTCTTGCTGTTTTTCCCACATGTGACTAGCTGGGCCCTAATCTCTTTATTCCCATAATTTTGTTCGGGGTTTAGGAGGGAAGTTAGCTTTGATTTGCACATCGCCATCCCAAATATTTTCTCAGAAAGTTTTCGTCACTTCTTCATTTCGTCACTCGCACCTTGTCCAAATTACTGGCTTTCGCTGAGGGGGTATTAATTGTCAGAGGTGACTTCAATATACCCTTAGTACCTGTGGTGGACACGTCTGTGGGTCGATCTTCGATCTTCCCCGGCACTCACAAAGGGATCCTGCAGGCACTACACAACTCCCAATTGGTGGATGTGTGGCATCTGCAACATACTGGGGAGAGGGACTATACGTTCTACTCGAACCCTTACAGCTCCTACTCGAGGATTGATTTTTTTCTTGATCCCGCACCGCCATTTACATGCAGTCAAGTCGACCTGTATTGATCCCATTACATACAAGGATCACGCAGCTATTTCCTTAACTTATGCCCTTTCTGAGGCTCTCCCTGCGGGCACACTGTTTTGGCGACTCAATGAGAGTCTGTTAAAATCACTGACGGTCATAGAAGAGGTATCCAAAAAAATTGGATGCTTACCTTACATAGTTACATAGTAGGTGAGGTTGAATAAAGACCATAGTCCATCCAGTTCAACCTGTGTAGGTGTGTGTGGCTGTAATCATCTCTCATACCCCTGAATGTTTTTCTCCTTGAGATGTACGTCTAAGAGTCTTTTGAAAGCCACCCTACTTCCCGCAGAAACCACCTCTTGTGGTAGAGAATTCCACAATCTTGTAGCTCTAACAGTAAAGAACCCCCCACGTTGCCTGAGGTTAAAACGCTTCTCCAGTCGCATTGTATGCCCCCGAGTCCTCATGCAATCCTTTCGGCTGAATAGCTTTTTTTCTATGCTGAGATCACCATTGAGATATTTATAAATTGCTATCATGTCCCCTCAAGCGATTCCTGACGCTCTTCATAATTAAGGTCCTCCATTCCCCTAATTAGTTAAGTTGCCCTTCTCTGGACTCTCTCCAGCTCCAACACATCCCTCCTGAGGACTGGCGACCAGAACTGGACAGAATACTCCAGATGTGGTCGGACCAGAGTTTTATAAAGTGGAAGGATTATAGTCTTATCTCTGGAATACATCCCTTTTTTTTATGCATGCTAATATTCTGCCGGCTTTGGCAGCTGCCGCTTGACATTGCATGCTATTGCCTAGTCTATCCTCTACCAAGACTCCCAGATCTTTCTCCATTTTTGATTCCCCCAAAGGTTCCCCCCCTAAAGTGTATTGTGCTTTTATGTTTTTAGTCCCCAAGCGCAAAACCTTACACTTCTCCACATTCAACCTAATTTGCCATGTTGTTGCCCACTCTGTTATTTTGTCCAGGTCATTCTGTAGGATATCTGCCTCATGCTGTGCACTTATTGCCCTGCCCAATTTTGTGTAATCTGCAAAACTGATATAGAACTACTGATCCCTTCCTCAATGCGGTTTATGAATAAATTGAACAAGATTGGTCCCAGGACTGAGCCTTGGGGGACCCCACTTACCACCTCAGACCAGTCTGAGTATGCGCTATTTATTACCACCCTTTGGACACGCCCTTTTAGCCAGTTCCGTATCTAAGAGCAAACCCTGCGGTCGATGCCTGCAGACCTTATTTTATAAATAAGCTCTTGTGGGGAACTGTATCAAATGCCTTAGCGAAATCCAGGTACACCACATCCACTAGTCTCCCCTATCTAGCTCACAGCTCACCTCCTCATAGAATGTTAAGAGATTGGCTTGACAAGAACGCCCATTTGTAAACCCGTGCTGATTGCTGCTGATGATGTTGTCTTTTGCAAACTCTACGATATAGTCCCTTATCATCCCCTCCAGAAGTTTACACACTATCCATGGGATGACCTTGCTATTAATGGGATGACGGATTGCGACCTGGGTGTTGTTTGGGAAGCACACAAGGTGGTAATCAGGAGGCAATGGCAAAGAGTCCAGGGAAGCCCAATCACTCAGCGGGACTAGAGGAGAGTCAGCTGGTGTAAAAAAGGTTCAGAGTGTGGCAGAGGAACCAGGAGGAGGTTGAGATGATCCCCTGGCTTTGGTGTGGTTAACACACAAATTTTTGATGATCTTTATACCTGGTCTACCTTACAGCAAAGGTCCATTGGAGTGGTTTCCAGTCTGCAGCAGCAGGAAGTGTTTGGGGCTATTGGATCCTACAAGTTGAGCTCTACTTCAGTGTTTTGGGCGTTGGGTGACCCTGGTGGGTCTGAGTAGCTGGTAAGAGTATTCAGTGACTCTGTTTGGTGGTGGATCCTCTCCTCTCCTCACCTCTTTGGATCAATTTGGACTTTTTTTGTTGCACATGGGACTCATGCTGTCAGTTACATTTTTATGCTGTGATGAGCGCGACACCATCTTTCACGTAATTAGGGGGATTTTAATTAAAAATGGTGCTTGGATTAAGAAAAAGAGTTGTGAGACCTTGAATTCCCTCTTGACCAAAATACAAGATCTGGAGCTACTCCATAAGAGATGACAAGATCTAGTCATAGAACAGGAGTTGACCTTTTTATGCAAACAAGTCACCGATCTCTTATACTCCAAAGCTAGGGCAGACTTACAGAAGTGCCACCAGTATTCGTATATTTCAGGGGACAAGTGTGGAAAGCTTCTGGCACGGACAGTCCGGGAACAACGGAAGGCTGCTTATATCCCTCACATTTTCTCTGCCTCAGGTCAGAAAATGTCTCTCCCACAACATATTTTGAGGACATTCCGTGACTTTTACGCATCTCTTTACGACCTGCAAGATAGACGGATACCATTATCCCAAATGGAGGAGTACATTGCTACCTTTAAACTTCCAATGCTCTCGCTGGACGTTCAGCGATAGCTGGAGGGATCATTATCTCTGGAGGAGCTGAGTGCTGCACTCAATTCCTTCAGGGTAGATAAAGCTCCTGGTCCCGATGGATTTACGGTTCATTATTACCGGACATTTCTCCCTATTCTGAGCCCTCATATGATCGCTCATTTCAATGGGTTGGGCTCCAGTGCTTCCTTACATCATGATACTTTGAAGGCACATATCTCACTCATCCCAAAAGAGGGGAAGGACCCGGCAGCTTTCAGCAGCTATCGCCCCATATCACTCTTAAACACTGACCTAAAAATCCTTACCAAACTTCTGGCCTCACGGCTCTCACCTCATCTGGGTTCTCTGGTACATCTGGACCAGGTGGGGTTCATCCCAACCAGAGAGGCCAGGGATAATACCACCAAGGTACTTTATCTGGTACATATTGCATCTAAGACCACTATGCCTAGCATCTTCCTTAGTACAGACGCGGAAAAAGCGTTTGACCGAGTAGATTGGCGGTATATGTTCTCAGTCCTCCGCTATATCGGTCTAGGAATTAACATGATCTCATGGATATCTCAAGTCTACTCTGATCCCTCCGCACAAGTAAAGGCCAATGGGCTTCTCTCTTAACCATTTCGGATAGCTAACGGAACGCGCAAGGGTTGCCCGTTCTCTCCTTATCCATGGAGCCATTCCTGTGCAAAGTCCATCTTAATCAGTACATCTCCAGAATATGTGCGGTGAGCACCGAACACAAGGTCTCTGCATATGCGGATGACCTATTATTATTTTCTCTGACTAAACCAATGATCTCCGTCCCGAACCTCCTGCGTGAATTTGATATATATGGTAGGCTATCCAACTTAAAAATAAATTATGGTAAGTCCGAAGCTATGGGCATTGGACTACCTACAGATCTGCTCCATCAGCTCAAAGACAATTTACCATTTCAATGGACTGACACAGCCCTCCAATATCTGGGTACTTATATCCCACCCGATCTGTCTGCAACATATACGGTCAACTTTCCTCCTCTATTAGATCGCATTCGCATACTTCTGGAAGGATGGAACCAGGGTCTGCACTTGTGGTTCGGAAGGTGCAACCTTTTAAAGATGTGCATACTTCCTAAGCTGCTCTACCTACTCCAAGCCTTACCCACTATCATTCCTTCCTCTTTCTTTAAAAGAGTCCACTCTCTATTTATTCGTTTTGTATGGGACAACAAAAAACCTTGTATCTCTCGTGTCCAACTATCCCGGCCAAAGTCAATGGGAGGCTTGGCCCTACCGGACATTCTCAAATACTATCAGGCAATACATTTGAGTAGAATCATTGACTGGAGACGTCATTCTAGCCTTAAGCTGTGGGTACACATTGAGCAACTACAATAAATATATTTACGTTGGCATTAAAGATTCCTGTTTGCACTAAGATCCAGGAGATTCATTTTAATTTTAAACTCCTCATTAGATGGTATTGAGTCCCTTCTTTGCTCCACAAGTTCTCCCCGAATAACTCAGACCGCTGCTGGAGATGCAAGGAGGAACTGGGTACAGTATTGCATGTGTTCTGGTCCTGTCCACGGTTATCTCGTTTCTGGAGTGACGTAAGTGCCTTAACTCAAGAATTCACTGATTGGGAGATTCCGAACAATCCCGCTTTTTTCTTGCTACATGTCTCTACCATCCCTCTTGAGAAGTATAAGAGATTGATCTTATTCCATATTTTGAACACAGCTAAGTCCTGTATTCCTTTGTTTTGGAAGTCACACATAATATATGCATCATGACCACATGCGCACATTTTTCCATTTTTTCCTATTCCCCCCCCCCTTTTTTTTTTTGTGTGTTGTTTGTTTATCTTTTTCTTTTTTGTCTTTTCTTTTTTTTTCTTTCCTTTCTTTAGAAAATCAAGGAGGAGACTAAATAGATATTGTAGTTTCGGCGGCAACCTAATCCTGTTGAACATTGCTTGCAAGTGTCTTTGGCCCATTACTACTATTGGTTTATTACTGATGTAAGTTGTATTTATTTGACCTTGTTCGCTCTTTTCTTGGCATAAATAAAATATTTGAAAAAAAAAAAGAAAGTTTTCTTCTTAAAAGGATATAATATAAATGTGAAAAAAAAAATATATAAATGTGATTTTGGTGTTCTGTACCGGAATGGTAAAGCCTAAAGTGTATTTCCGCTTTTGCAGTCAAGTTGAGATAATGTCTACTTTATATGGGTTACATGTTCTTATTCATTTACCCTAATTTTAACCACTTTAACCACTTAAGCCCCGGAGGATTTTCCTGCTCAAAGACCAGACCCCTTTTTTCAACTTGGCACTGTGTGAATTTAACTGACAATTGCGCGGTCATGCAATGCTATACCCAAACAAAATTTACGTCCTTTTTTTCCACAAACAGAGCTTTATTTTGGTGGTATTTGATCACCTCTGTGCTTTTTATTTTTTGCGATATTAATAAAAAAAGAGCGAAAATTTTGAGTAACAATGACATTTTCAACTTTGTCTTTTAAAAAATATCCAATATACTCAACTTATGTCATATACTTTGGCCAAAATGTGTTTAGCTACATGTCTTTGACAAAAAAAATCTCAATGAGCGTATTTTTATTGGTTTGCACAAAAGTTGTAACGTCTACAAACTATGGTGTAAATACTGGAATTTATGCAGCTTTAATTTCTGACTGCCTATCTCATTTAATGAAGTGCTAAAATGGCAGGACAGTACAAACCCCCCCCCCCCCCCAAAATTACCACTTTTTGGAAAGTAGACATCCTAAGGAATGTTCTGAGAGGCATGTTGAGCTCATTGAATATTTCATTTTTTTGTCACAGGTGTTTGAAAAATAACTAAAAAAAAAATAATTGAAATTATATATTGCTCACACATGCCATGGGTATATGTGTAATTACAACCCAAAATATATTCTGCTGCATCTCCTGAGTACAGGGATATCACATATGTGAGACTTTTTGGGAGCCTAGCTGTGTACAGGACCCCAGTCACACAGTATTTGCGCACAGATTTTCCAAACGCAATTTCTGCGAAAAAAAAATAAATTTTTTTAAAATTTAATGCACAAACACACTATATAATTCCAAATTGTTTGGTAAAATTTAAAACATGATCTTATGCCGAGTACATAGATACCAAACATGACATGCTTTAAAAATTGCGCACGCCTGTGCAGCGGCAACAAACTGTGTACATTTTTAAAAGTCTTTACAGGTTACCACTTTAGACTTACAGAGGAGGTCTACTTCAAGAATTACTCCCCTTGACCTGGCGCTTGTGGCGATACCTCACATGCATGCTGCAATTGCGGTTTACATATGACACTAGACCAATGCTTGCGTGCACCTTTGCACGCAAGCACAGGGGGACAGGGGGGGCTTGATTATTTATTTTTTATTTAGCTTTTTATGTTATTTTGACACCTTTCCTTTCATTTTTTTTTTTTTTTAAATCATTTTTATTGCTATCACAGTGAATTTAAATATCCCCTATGATAGCAATCTGTAGTGACAGGTACTCTTTTTTTTAAAAAATTGGGGTCTTTTAGACTCTAGATC
The DNA here is from genome assembly GCF_965119305.1 of Pelophylax lessonae. Lineage (NCBI taxonomy): Eukaryota > Metazoa > Chordata > Amphibia > Anura > Ranidae > Pelophylax > Pelophylax lessonae. The sequence goes on from NC_138774.1 coordinate 85,849,559, forward strand.
TCTCCTCTGACCTTAACGCATCTGACCACACCAAAATTGGTGTGATAAAATACTTTCCAAACTTCCCAATGGCGCTGTTTATTTCTGGTGAAACAGAAGTCCTGAAATGCTCGTAGCTTCCGGTATCTTAGGCCATAGAGATGATTGGAGCCATTCTCATCTCCAATCAGCTCTATGGTTAGATAATTGAACCACCGGCTGCACACTCGGGTTAACTGGTGGGACAGGAGAGCCCGAGAAAAACCACAGAAGGCGGCGGAAGGCCGCAGTAGGGTGGGGGAGTCCCCTCCCACTGCATGTAAAAGCAGTCTAGCGGCCAATTATCTGCTAGGATTTTTTTTACATGTAAGCTGACCGCTGGCTGTAAAAAAAGATACCAAGTTGATGCCTAAATCTGCAGGCATCATCCTGGTATAACCACTCAAAGTCCAGCAATGTACCAGTACATTGCTGGTCCTTGTTTGGCATATTTAATGGTGGGTATACATGACAATATTCCACGTATACCTATAATATAAGGTATTTCAACTGCAGTGGTGAAATCCGCCTACCACAGCTGCTGCCATCGGAGGTATCCATATATGCTGAGCGCAAACGCTGTTTGTGTCAGAATATATAAAATCAGTGTGGCAGCTGATGGGTACCTTCAAGAGAAACAGGTTAACAAAAGAATGAAAAACAAAGTACAGTAAAAGTACAGTAGGAAGAGTAGACAAACATAAAAATAACTAACACGACAACTGTTTTTGTTTTTTTTATTTCATTTTTTTTTTTAACACTTTTTTTTCTGTGAACTGCGATTTTCCAGCTTGGGTCTCTCAAAATGTCGATAGCCATCGAACATCTTTCGAGACCCTGTGTTTATGTGCCCTACTCTGTGTCGTGCTGTACCCTACACTAAAACTCCACTAGTGTATGGTAGCGAGGGAAACAGTCCCTGATGCAGAGACCAGGTTGGCCAGGACAGTCGGGACAATAATAGCGGGTGTCGCGCCTACATCCGCGCCTGATACAGACACGACATCTTCTTTGGGGGTGTCTTTGGGTAGGGGTACGCGGGAGGACTTGTGGAAAGTGCATCTCATGCAGCCGGCTCACTGCATCTGGAAGGGGAAGTTGGACAGGAACACCTCCTGGGTACAGGTAGGCTTCGATGATCTCTTCCTGGAATTCTCGGAAGGATCCAGTTCGCCCTGACACTCTGTGTAGTACAAAGGCATTCAGCATAGCCAATTGAAATAAATAAACAGCCACTTTTTTGTACCAGCGTCTGGCTTTACGGGAAACTAAATACAGCGCCAAAAGCTGGCCGTTAAGGTCCACCCCTCCCATATTAAGGTTGTAGTCGTGGACACAGAGGGGTTTCTCCATAACGCCAGTTGCCGTAGAAATTTGGACTGTCGCGTCTGGGTGAATGGAGGACAGAACGAAAACATCCCATGTATCCCTCCACTTCACTGCAAGCAATTTGTCCATTTTCAAGCAGGCTCTCTCCCCCAGACTAAGACTGGAATTTACAAGCCATTGGGGAAAGCCCCGGCGATTAGGTCGCACGGTGCCACATGCGCCAAATTGTAATTCAAGAAGGTGACTAAATAGTGGCACGCTTGTGTAAAAGTTGTCCACGTACAAATGGTACCCCTTTCCAGATAAGGGTGACACCAAGTCCCAAACTGTCTTGCCGCTGCTCCCTATGTAGTCTGGGCAGTTAATGGGGGCTCCACACAGCTATCTTTTCCCTCATAGACCCGGAAACTGACTATATAGCCTGTGGCCCTGTCACAGAGCTTGCACAGTTTGACCCCGTACTTGGCACACTTGCTGGGGAGGTACTGTTTCATAGCAAGGCGGCCAGTAAATTTAATCAGGGACTTGTCAACGCAGAACTTGTTCGGGGGTAAACAAAGCTGCAAACTGCTGATTGAAGTGGTCTATGAGGGGCCGAATTTTGTGGAGCCAATCATATTCAAGGCCCCCCCCGAGGACGACATTGTCTTTGAAATTCATAAATCGCAGAATTTGCTTGTATCTCGCTCTGGACATGGAGGCAGAGTACACGCGCATATGGTGAAGTGGGCTAGTGGACCAATATAGCCGCAATTCACTCTTTTTGGTTATGCCCATGTTCAGGGAAAGGCCCAGAAAGGTTTTAAAATCGGGAACCGTTATGTTTCCAGCCAAATTTTCTGGCAAGGGGCCAATTTGGGTTGGCAGCGATGAATTGTTGTGCGTATAAATTTGATTGATCCACAATAGATCCAAAAAAAGATCTTCCGTGAAGAACTAGCCACCGTGCCAGCTTCAACTGCACTTATGGGGCTCGCCACGTAACCAAGTGTTACTGCAGTGCTGGTTGTATTAGGTCCAGGGTGTACTAGGCTGCTGGCGCTTGCCAGGCCACCAGAAGGATGAGCCGCACTAGTACCGACACTCTGCTCCATACGAGTACCCTGCGATTCCTGCATCTCAACAACTCCAGAATGGGGTCAGGTACACCTGCGTCTAACAGGGACCCATCTGTCGTCTGAGCTATCTGTCAGGGAGCCGCTGCTATCATCAGGTTCATATACTGACCCTGATTCTGCCAGTGAGGCTTCCCCATCGCTCTCATCTGACATGGTCTGTATACTGTAAGCCTCTGCACTACTGTACCAACGTTTGGACATTTTAGTAACTATATTTACCGGTACTGTAGTGTGACTCACAGGTAATAAAAGCACCTGGTTGTGAAGGACTATTTCAACCGCTACCAAAAAAAAACTGCTAATGCTAGCAGGGATCAGGCCTGACTTGATTACTACACTTGCCTGGGTAGGGTGGGCTGGTCGGAGGGGCTAAACGCAGGTGCTGGCTGGAATCAGTGCTGATCGTGCAAACACCGCGTTTTGGGACCCCTAAACTATTGGGATGCTAGAATAGTTCTGATCAGATATTGATCTGTTCAAACACTATACTAGTAATGGAAGTGTGTGTGTGTGGTAATCAATGGGTTATTTCTAACTATGCATCGGGGATCTGCGCTATTTTAGACTGACGCTAACACTAGCTAATGTCACCTGTGTCACTAATAATAGTGATCAGAAAAAAAACTGTACACTATATAAAAGTGACACTGCGACAGGGCAATGAATGAACTGGGGGTGATCGGGGGGATCAGGGGGTTAAATCTTAATGGGGGGGGGTGGCGGGGACCCTAAACCTCCTTGGGACAGAAACGAACTCGCTAGCGCTAACTCAAGTCACAATCACACTAATACAAAATACAATAAAAAACTATATTACATGTGTATTAGTGTGCAATGTGACAAGGGGGAAGGGGTTAACTGGATGTGATCAGGGGGGATCAAGAGGTTAAATCTTTATTGGGGGGGGTGGCGGTTACCCTAAGTATAAAAGGAACAGCGGCAAGAGCTAAACCTGGTCACAAGTCACACTTATATGGGTATATAGAAAATGTTATATACTGTATACAGTGTGTGTTGTGACAGGGGGTGTAGGGGTGACCAGGGGGGATCAGGGGGTTAAATCTTTATGGGGGGGGGGTGGCGGGGACCCTAAACCTCCTTGGGACAGAAACTAACTCGCTAGCGCTAACTCAAGTCACAATCCCACTAATACAAAATACAGTAAAACACTATATTACTTGTTTATTAGTGTGCAATGTGACAGGGGGGAAGGGGTTAACTGGGGTGATCAGGGGGGGATCAGGGGGTTAAATCTTTATTGGGGGGTGGCGGGTATTTTAAGTGTAAAAGGAAGGGCCACAAACGCTACACCTGGTCACAAGTCACACTTATACGGGTATATAGGAAAATGCTATATACTGTATACAGTGTGTGTTGTGACAGGGGGTGTAGGGGTGATCCGGTGGGGTATGAGGGGGTTAAATCTTTATTGGGGGGGGTGGCGGGGACCCTAAATCTCCTTGGAACAGAAACTAACTCGCTAGCGCTAACTCAAGTCCCAATCGCGCTAATACAAAATACAGTAAGACACTATATTACGTGTGTATTAGTGTGCAATGTGACAGGGGGGAAGGGGTTAACTGGGGGTGATGTGGGGATCAGGGGGTTAAATCTTTATTGGGGGGGTGGCGGCGGGTACAGTGTGTGTTGTGACAGGGGGTGTAGGGGTTAACTGGGGGGGGGGCGATCTGGCGTTAAGTGTGCCTATCTAAGTGTGTGTATGTGTGCTTGGTGCAGTACTCACAGTTAGATGTGCTCTCTCCTCTCGATGAATCCAAGTGCGGCAGGAGCGAGCGAGGTAGTACTATGTTGCTTTGCCTGCACGGGGCTGACTGCCGCAGTAAATGTACTTGCAGCAGTCGGCAAGTGGTTAAGACCAGAAGGATTTGCCCCCTTCCTGACCAGGCCCTATTTTGAGATACGGCACTGCGTTACTTTAATGGACAATTGCGCAGTCATGCGACGCTGTACCCAAATAAAATTGATGTCCTTTTTTTCCCACAAATAGAGCTTACTTTTGGGGGTATTTGATCACCTGTGCGATTTTTATTTTTTATTTTTTGCGCTATAAACAAAAAAAGAGCGACAATTTTGAAACAAAAAAACAATATTTTTCACATTCTGCTATATGAAATTCTCAAAAAAAAATTAAAAATTAAAATGTTTTAACATTTTAGACCAATTTGTTGTCTGATACATATTTTTGGTAAAAAAATCACAATAAGCGTATTTTGATTGGTTAGTGCAAAAGTTATTGCGTCTACTAACTACGGGAAAGATATATGTCATTTTTTTTTGTTTTTTTTTACTAGTAATGGCGGTGATCTGCAATTTTTTGCGGGACTGTGACATTGCAGCGGACAGATCGGACCTCTAACTGACATTTTTGACACTTTTGGGGGTATCAGTGACATTATTATAGTAGTTAGTGCTAAAAATATGCACGGTTACTGTAACAATGCCATCGGCAGGGAAGAGGTTAACCCTGTGGGTGATCAAGGGGTTAAATGTGAGCCTAGGGGAGTGATTCTAACTGTGAGGGGGCGTGGCTTCTGTAATGACCATAGAGACATGTGATCCTATATAGAAGGATCGCATGGACTCTATGATCATTCCAGGGAGAAGAACGGTCAGCTGTGTCAGACGGGTGTCAGACAGCAATCGGAGCCGCTTGACCCGTGCATTGGCTTCCCTGCTGAGTGGGGGTGGGAGCCCCCTAGCTTTCTGCGCACGACCAGCGTACGTCTACGTCGGTTTGCACAGGAGAGCCACCCTGCCGCAGTTATAAGGCGGCGGGCGGTCGGGAAGCGGTTAAAAAATATTTAAACATTTCAGGTTACCTATTTTAACCACTTTACCCCCAGCCCTATTTCGGACACTTTTTGTTCACAAGTTAAAACCAGTATTTTTTCCTAGAAAACTACTTATAACCCCCAAACATTATATATATTTTTTTAGCAAAGACTCTGGAGAATAAAATGTCGGTCATTGCAAAATTTTTTGTCACGCGGTATTTGCGCAGCGGTCTTTAAAACGCCATTTTTTTGGAAAAAATTTGAAAAATCACATTTCACTAATTTAAAAAAATACTAAGCAGTAAAGTTAGCCCATTTTTTTTGTATATTGTGAAAGAACATGTCACGCCGAGTAAATAGATACCAAACATGTTACGGTTTAAAATTGCGCCCCCCCGTGGGATGGCGACAAACTACGGTCAATAGAGATCTCAATCTGCGACGCTTTAAATTTATTTAACGGTTACCAGTTTTGAGTTAGAGTGTAGCTCTTTTTTTTAAATTATTGCCCACGCTCTGGCGATCGCGGCGATACCTCACATGTGTGGTTTGAACAGCGATTTCATTTGCGGCTCGACTTGCGTATACGTTTTTTTTTGTGCGCGAGCTAACGGTGACGGGGGCGGCTAAATTTTTTTTTTTTTTTTTTTTTTTTTTTCCTATTTATTTTTTCTTTTTTTTTAACTTTATTACAGGTTTTTTTAAAAAAAAAAAATCTGATCACTTTTATTGCTGTCACAAGCAATGTAAACATCCCTTGTGACAGCAATATGTGTGACAGGTACACTTTATGGAGGGATCGAGGGTCTAAAAGACCCTAGACCCCTCCACTACACTTCCCTGTATGCAAAACGCCAAAAACGGCATTTTTGCATACAGCCGTTTTTTAAATCTGCCGCCTTTTGCGGCACGGTAACCCGGATGTGACGTCATGGACGCCGCCTCCGGGTTACGTCATCGGAGACCCGATCGATGCCGTTTCCGGCATTCATCGGGACTCCATCCAGCCGGCGGACGTGCCGGCTGGGTGCTCGGGGCTCCCGGTGGGACGGGAGCCCCGAGCAAAGCCGCGGAAGGCGGCGGGAGGGGGGGGGGACGTCCCCTCCCGCCCCCCCGGGTAACGATCGAGCGGCTCCCGAGCCGCATCGATCGTTACCGACGGAAAGCCGACCGCCGGCTTCAAACAACGGTACCGGGATGATGCCTCTAGCTAGAGGCATCATCCCGGTATAACCACTCAAAGTCAGCCGACGTAGATCTACGTGGCTGGTCGTTAAGTGGTTAAAGAGGTTGTAAACCTCCAAAAAAATAAAAAATAAAAAATACAAACCTGTAAGACAAAGGCAAAATGAGCTAGTATACATCGCCAGACTTGTATAAAGTACTTGAAATTTCTACTTGAGTAAAAGTACAAGTGCTCGATCAAAAAGTGACTTGAGTAGAAGTGGAAGTGCTCGCAGAAAAAGTTACTTAAGTAGAAGTACTAAAGTATTCAACATTTTTTTTACTTAAGTATCGCAAGTAGTTTTTTCAAAAAATTTGCTACTTAAGTACTGAAAGTAAAAGTACCAGTAGTTTTGAAAAAAAAATTCTACTCAAGTACTGAAAGTAGAAGTACAAGTACTGTGTTATGTAGTTATTAAAGAAAGAAGTCAAAAGTTTGAACATCATATTGTTTTTTATTATTTCAAATGATTTATTCAAATGATTAACCTAAAGGACAATCACAATTCCTTAGGCTGTAACTTTTTGTAAACAAAAAACAGATAAAGTATGTCCCTCCCTTCCCCTTTTAAAGCATCCACCTTTTAAAGCCAGGGGTGGTCTCCTTCCTGAGCTTCCTCACTCTCACAGCCAGGCAGATCACTTGAAGTTGAAGGGCCAGGGGTGGAAGGTGGTGTTTTTGGTTCGTCCATCTTTTCAGCTGATCAAAAGGCAGAACAGGAGCATGCGCAGTCTTCTTAATCGCGGTTTGATTTGATTTGCTCAATTGATGATGATGTGCCAGGCCAGCTTCATCAAGCCTACAACGCTTAAAGTGTAAAATGCATCAAAAACTACTAACAAAGTGGCTGTGCTAAAAATGCTAATAAAGTGCCTGCAATTATATTATATATATATATATATATATATATATATATATATATATATATATATATATATATATATATATATATATATATATATATATATATATATATATATATATATTCTTCTTGTATTCAAAATCATCGCCCACAGTATCAAAAATAAAGTGACATGTCTGTGCTAAATGCAGTGCAAATTATTCCCACAGTGTAAATTTAATTCATATAAAATATATATGACAATACCACAATAAAATAAGTTGTGATTGTGAATAAGTTAGGTGCAAGTTTAAGTGTGTAAACTAAACTTTATAACGAAAAGTCCATAACTGAATTCCAGTGTGCAATCTAAGAAGTGCTTGTCACTTGCTGTCAGATGCTTCCACCTTTCTTCTGTGATCTGCTCAAGTAAAGTGGTGGACTGGATAGCCTCTCTCTCTGCCTCTCACCTTAGTAGCACTGGCACTGCAATCTTGGGAAGTAGAAGACAACATGTGTAAGCTCTGACACCCTTTGACATGGAGTGTACACAAGGTTTGGATAACCGACTTTGAGTGGTTGGGAAGTGTCTGTGGGTGGGAAGCGTTTTTTTTTTTTAACTGAATAGACAAAGTCTCTTTAAAATTCAACAGCACAATATTATGCAACGTTTTCTGTATTCTTATAGGCCCCTTTCACACATGCGGACCGTTCAGATCCGCCTGTCAGTTTTTCAGGCGGATCTGAACGGATGCCCCATGCATCTCTATGGGGCAGCAGATATCATCGGAGACATGTCCGCTGACATACGATCCGATCCTGTCCGTCAAATTCGGACAGTTGGAAACCCTATTTTCCATCCGTCTGGTGGATCGGATCAGATAAGAACAGACAGGCTGTCCGTTCTCATCCGATTCCTCCATAGAGGACAGCGGGGATCTGACACCTCCGTCTCCGCACACAGAGCAGAGACGGAGCTGTCTTCTGCCTGCTCAGCTGGGATCGGAGGATCGGTCCCCCGTTGAGCAGAAAACGGAACGGACAGGTGTGAAAGGGCCCTTAGGGGTAATATTATAAAATGTTTTCTTTTCAAATTTTTGGTTCACTATACAGTATATCTTTATTTAACTCTCAGAATTTGGTTGCACTATTGTAAAAATACTATGTAAAAAAATATTTTTGGTTCACTATACAGTATATCTTTATTTAACTCTCAGAATTTGGTTGCACTATTGTAAAAATACTATGTAAAAAAAAAAAAAACATGACATATATCACATGTAATTCAAGTACAGTATTTTCCGGCGTATAAGATGACTTTTGAACCTCAAAAAAATCCCCCAAAAATGGAGGGGTCGTCTTATACGCCAAGTATGAAAGTAGTAGGTAATTAAGTGAGTGTAATCTATGTACCGTTAGTACCGTAAATATATTCTCTTATTTCTGTATTACCGGTAGATGTATAATCTTCTCCCGCTGGCTGTGCGGGAATCCTGTACTGGTATACTGTACCGTAGCTTCGGCTATATAGTATACCGCGAGCCAATGACTGTGAGCGATGTATTCTTTTATTGAATGCAAAACCTGCTCAGATTAGTCAGTCAGAGTAACATAATCCCGCCTCTCTGACTCCGCCAATCCGAGCAGGCTTTGCATTCAATAATAGAATACATCGCTCACAGTGATTGGCTCAGTGCGGTAAACTGTATGAAGCCAAAGCTACGGCACATACGGTATACCGGTACAGGATTCCCACACAGCCACCGCCTTGAGAGATGATACATCTACCAGTAATAAGTAGTACTTACAATACATTGGAGATTTATAAGAGAATACATGCAGATGAATAGGACACAGACAGCCAGGGCTTTCATAGATTACGGTACACTTACTTAATTACCTTGGGGATTTTTATACTCGGCGTATATGGTATATGGTGTTGCCTTGCTTTGCTTCGGGAAGGGGGGTAGTCTTATATGGCGAGTATAGCCCAAAACCTACATTTTAACTTGAAAAGTAGGGGGGTCATCTTATACGCCAGAAAATACCTTATATACTTCTACCCTCATGATGCCTTTAATAAAGCTTCTCTATAGAATTCATAGTTTTTAATAAGCTCATTTTGAAGAGGTACCATTTTCTAGAAACCATTTTTCTATGCTAGGAATGACCTGGTAACGAGGACCATTTTTCAAGGTCTCACAAACCTGACAGTAATTAATTTGCCACCCACCCCCAGTCTTCACATAGTATTTTGACCTCCAGTTGAAATACTTTTTGTATTTCTCATCATCTTTGTCCAGGTCGAGAAGGTACATGGCAAGATCCTTTGCACTTGGAAAATCATTGACATGAATGAAAGCATCACCAGGGATAAAACGTTCATAGTTCTCACGGGAGGTCCCTAGCACAACCGGCAAAGTCCATGTGCCAAATGCATTTGACCAGAGTTTTTCAGTGATGTAATCTTTGGCGATGGAATTCTCAAAGGCCAAGTAGAATTTATACTGAGAAATGGTCTTATGGAAGTCATCCCAGGTCAACTCGATGTGTCCTTTTCCATAAACATCAATAGGAATATATTTTTTCAGTTCTTCATAGTATGCTGTCCTCCAGGCACCAGGGTAGAACTTACTAACTACCCAAGCCACCAGCTTGGATTTTGTGGGGATGGTGAAGTTTCGGAGCTCTTTAAAAGCTATCATTTGACCATAAGGTCTGAAGATATCAGCATCTTTACGAAATGTCATTGTCATGTTGAAAAGGCCATCCAGCCAATGTAGGTTTCCAATGATCAGTGGTGGCTCCATGTTATACCACACCCAATGCTGAAAATGAGGTCTTGGCTTCTGGGGCATCAACCCTTTTTCGTACACGATATCTACATGATGCATGACCACAGCATCAGAAATGTTGTATAGATCTCGGTTTGCTGTAAGTATACAGTCTGAGATACCAAATTCTGCCTGGCATCTGTCCAATGGAAAGTGATCTCTAAAAGGCCAGACCCAAACTAGGACAAGGATCTTTTGTTTTTGCAGAATGGCGCCATTTTTCGGTTGACTTTTCCATAGCACTACAGAAACATCTGACTTTAATGAGAGGTAGAAGAAGATGACTGACACAAGAACAAAGAGAGATATGACCAGTTTTGTATTGAATAAAGACTTCATAATCATCAACCTGCAATATAAATATCAGGAGAGTTGATTTTAATAATATTAATACAATTTACATTCTAAAAAAAGGTGTCTGAAGATAAACCGCATACACCCGCCCGGCGCTCATGGTCTAAAATGTATAAATACTAGTGGTCTGAGGGTAAAATATCGTAAAATTGTAAATCTAAAATATTCAAATAAATATGTGTATAACACTGGTGTGTACACTAGCAGCCACTGTAAACAGAAACTCTATATAAATAATGTAAAAAATGCCAATCGCAGTGTTCAGGTCACAAATAAAGCATAAAACACATTCAGCGGCGCTTGATCATACTATCCAATAGCATGTTAATGATCCATGAGATTAGTAATCTGTCCACCAATCATGGGTTATTCCTAGTATTCAAAGTGAGAATGTCCAGTCTTTATGCAGGAAAACATATAAAGTGCAGTCTTCTTGACTAAAAGACACCAGTGTTCTTTAACAGAGGATCAGTAGCCTTCACCACACCTTCCGTGCTCCCCTTAGTAATGGACACTCACCACATCTCACATTAATCTGAGCCTGTATTAGAGCTGCACGATTCTGGCCAAAATGAGAATCACGATTTTTTAGCTTGGATAAAGATCACGATTCTCTCACGATTCTGTGTAACAAAAAAAAATTGGGATAACTTTACTGTTACGTTTTTTTTTTTTTATTCATTAAAGTCTATTAATTGCGTTTGAAAGACTGCTGCGCAAATACAGTGTGACATAAAATATTACAACAATCGCCATTTTATTCTGTAGGGTCTCTGCTAAAAAAATATACAAAAATGTTTGGGGGTTCTAAGTACTTTTCTAGCAAACAAAAACTAATTTTAACTTGCAAGCAACAAGTGTCAGAAAAAGGTCTAGTCTTTAAGAGGTTAAACTTCCTTTCTCCCTGGCAGAGGGAAGGAAAAGATACAATGTAATCATTTTGTTTATAGTTACTGGGAGACTTATGCCCCGTACACACGTGCAGATTATCTGAAGACTTTTGTCTGCAGACTTACCAAAACCATATAATATGTGGTCAAACCTAAACACTTTCAATTTGTATGCAATCCGGCAAGCCCTTGCACTACATAGAAAAGGTAAGTCTGCAGACAAAAGTCTTCAGATAATCTGCACGTGTGTACGGGGCATTAGGCTCCGTTCACATGTAGGCGTTTTGGGGCGTTTTTGGGGAGTTTTTCTGCTCTAGGATCAGCTCTCAAAACGCCCAACAAGACAAATCCTATTCATTTCAATGGCCCCTGTTCACATCTGAGCGTTTTGACGCTGTGAGCAAAACGCCCAACGCTCAAAAAAGTACATGAGTTTCTTTTTGGGCAGATTACAGGCGTTTTCCATTGGTCTCTATTCAATCTAAAAACGCCTGCACAAAAATCGCGGTAAAAATCGATGTAAAATCGCGGTAAAAAACGCGCAAAAACGCTACGCTCAGGTGTGAATGTAGCCTTAATGCTTGTTTGCGGGAGGCTTTTTTTTCCACAGCTGTTCTCTCTGCTTCCTCACTCGCTATGCAAAGAATCGAGCATATGTCAGGTTTAGATTGTCAGGGGGGGTGAATCGAGATCGCGATTTTCATACGATTAATCGTGCAGCTCTAGCCTGTATGTATCAGCTGCATGAGCCCTTGCCCCCGGATATTCAGCCGTCTCCAGTGATTCTGCTTAACCAGGACACCTTGAATAGCTTCCTCCAACACAGGGTCAGGCACTGTATCACAGCCAATCAATGCGAATATTGCCATTTGTGTCCCTTCTGGAAAAGGTTCCACTGTTGAATTACCATTAACATGGTGTTTACCTTGCCTTCCTGTTGGCAGCCAACAGGAAGGCAAGGTAAACACCATGTTAATGGCAGCCAACAGGAAGGTAAGGTAAACACCATGTTAATGGCAGCCAACAGGAAGGCAAGGTAAACACCATGTTAATGGTAATTCAACGGTGGAACCTTTTCCAGAAGGGACACAAATGGCAATATTCGCATTGATTGGCTGTGATACGGTTCCTGACCCTGTGTTGGAGGAAGCTATTCAAGGTGTCCTGGTTAAGCAGAATCACTGGAGACGGCTGAATATCCGGGGGCAAGGGCTCATGCAGTTGATGCATACAGGCTCAGATTAATGTGAGATGTGGTGAGTGTCCATTACGAAGGGGAGCACGGAAGGTGTGGTGAAGGCTACTGATCCTCTGTTAAAGAACACTGGTGTCTTTTATGGCACTTTTCCACTGCAAGTACCGGCTAGTACCGGCTCGGCTCTACTCGGCCCTGCTTGGCCCGGTTTGCTTTTCCACTGCGGTACCGCATGGTATAGTGTCGGAATGGTTCGGTACGGTACGGTATAGGTTTGCTTTTCCACTAAAGTAGTACTAAAGTTAAGTGGGTGGGATAACAATGGGGTGGGTGTGATTCTCTGACCAATCAGTGGCTAGTAGTGACTGCATGCAAAGGATTGTGGGATATGGTACCAGTTTGGTACCTGTTGGAACCACAATCGAGTAGGTACTGTTTTTTCAGAGCCGTACCGTACCATACCGTTTGGCTCCATGCAGTGGAAAAGCAAACCTATACCGTACCGTACCGAACCGTTCCGACCCTATACCATGCGGTACCGCAGTGGAAAAGCACAAAAGTGTGCCGAGCCGGTACGGTTCTATGCAGTGGAAAAGCGCCTTTAGTCAAGAAGACTGCACTTTATATGTTTTCCTGCATAAAGACTGGACATTCTCACTTTGAATACTAGGAATAAATAACCCATGATTGGTGGACAGATTACTAATATTATGGATCATTAACATGCTATTGGATAGAATGATCAAGCGCCGCTGAATGTGTTTTATGCTTTATTTGTGACCTGAACACTGTGATCGGCATTTTATACATTATTTAAATACAATTTACATGTAATATTCTCTCATATTCATCAAAGAGACTTTCCAAGCTAAAAGTTCCTTCAAAATATGTACCTGTAAAGCTGAAAGTAAATACTTTTCCTGCCCCCAAAGCTATTTCGTTGAAGAGGAATTGCCAGATGGAGTTTCTCCAGGGCATGTCAATCTCTTTGGCCGCCCACAGTGCTCAGGGGTTCCTCACATTGACTCGTATATCATTACCATGTTTTAAAAAAACAAGGAAGTTGTTGGGAGAAACCATAGAGTGTTGAGCAGCATTGCACTCCTGGAAGTGTTTTAGAAGAAACTTCACTTGGCAATTCCTCTTTAACAGAAGAGGAGATAGAGTTGGCAGGAGATTGTCTGTCTATGCCCCTACTGGGGAAACATTTCCAAAGGGGATACAGACTAAAAAAATGTGCATTTTGAGTGGAGGAAGGATTGGAACTCCCAACAATGTTTTTCTTGCTTTTTGTGCCTTTGTCCTGGTAACAGTCCCAATTTCTCATACAGGAAGTGAGGGGGCACCCTCACTAATGAATTCAAAGACAAGCTTCTTACAGAAATATATTTCTCTTTTCCACCCAATCAAAAAAAAAAAAAAAAGGATTTTAGTTTAAGTCAGTTAATAATTCATGGAAAATGTTTGCTAATTCAGCTGTTAAGAAAATTAGTACATTTTTTTAGGCTTTAGGTTTTACATTTGTCAAACATTCATAGTTAAAGCGGAAGTACAGCCTAATACCTTAAATTCTCCCCTGCAATCATTATTGTTAGCTGAATTCAGCCTTATGTGTCAAAATGAAAAAATACCAGTTTTTCTATGCGTATTTTGTAGTTTTCAGTGCTGTCACGTGACTTTAATTCCTCCTGGTTAGAGCAGAAAGTGGGTGTGGTTACTGAAAGCTAGTGACATCACTTCAAGGGAGGGACGCTGTTCCTGTGTAGCCAATGTGTACAGTATAGCTGTGCTGGGCATAGAATGAAGAATACTATAGGAGAAGGAAGCCGGACATGGGGGGGGGGGGGGGGGAGTGTTAATTGGCTGTCAGAGTATCTGGAAGTACTCAGGGGTCTCAGCTCACAGTCTACAATGATCAAAGTACAGGCAACCACACTAAGTCTACGTTTCACTAGTGTGACTAATCAATGGCACCCGTTCCCATCTATGCGACTTTCAAAATCAGCATCCTTGAAATGGTACCTGCACTAAAGCTCAGTTTCCATTAGTGTGACTTTTCATGCGACTTTGGACACACAAAGTCACATGACAAGTCACAGCCCATTGATTTAATGGCGCCCATTCCCATCTATGCGACTTTGAAAATCAGCGACTTTGAAAAGGTACCTGCACTACTTTGATGCAACTTTGATCCAGAGAGTGTAAAGTTGGATCAAAATTGCATCAGTCGCACAATTAATCGCAATAGTGGACACGCAGACTAAAGCTCCGTTTCCACTAGTGCGACTTGTCATGGGACTTTGGACACACATAGTCGCATGACAAGTCAAAGCCAATTGATTTCAATCTATGCGACTTTAAAAAGGTACCTGCACTACTTTGATGCAACGTTTGATGCAACTTTGATCCAGAGAGTGTAAAGTTGGATTGAAGTCACACAATAAATCGCAATAGTGGAAATGCAGACTAAAGATCCGATTCCACTAGTGCGACTTGTCATGTGACTTTAGACACACAAAGTCGCATGACAAGTCAAAGCCCATTGATTTAAATGGCACCCGTTTCCAATCTATGCAACTTTGAAAAGGTACCTGCACTACTTTGAAGCGACTTTGATCCAGAGAGTGTAAAGTTGGATCAAAGTCACGCAATAAATCGCAATAGTGGAAACGCAGACTAAAGCTCCGTTTCCACTAGTGCGACTTGTCAGGCAACTTTGGGCACACAAAGCCACATGACAAATGACAGCACTTTGATTTCAATGGCACCTGTTCCCATCTATCCGACTTTGAAGATCAGCAACTTTGAAAAGGTACCTGCACTACTGTGGTGCAACTTTTGATGCAACTTTGATCCAGAGAGTCGCTCCAAAGTCGCCCTCAAGCCTAGTGGCTACGCTTACACTAGTGCGACTTTTAAAACCGGTTGCCGACCGCCGCACGACTATATACTGCGGCGGTCAGCCCCGGCCAGGCAGAGTGACGTATCGGTACGTCACTCGCCTGTCACTGACTTGCGAGCCTATCGCGGGCGGGCGCGCGCCCGCCGCGGCTCGTTCACAGACAAGTCAGTGCGTGTGACCGGCGGACTCGATGTCCGCCAGTCACACTACGATCGCTCCTGTGAAGGGAGAAAGACAGAGCGGCTTGTGTAAACAAGCTGCCTGTCAGTTCTCCCTGTGTAAAAGTGAAGATCTGTCCGTTCTACTATGTAGAACGGTTGAGCTTTGCTTTTACACCAATAGGAATGTCCCTACACAGTTAGAATCACACCCCTAGGACACACTTAACCCCTCCCTGTCCAATAAAGTTAACCCCTTCCCTACCAGTGTCATTTTTGCAGTAACAGTGCATATGTATAGCACTGATTACTGCAGTAATGTCACTGGTACCCCCAAAAGTGTCAAAAATGTCAGTCAAGGGTCCGATCTGTCCGCCGCAATGTCGCAGTACCGAAAAAAAAATCGCAGATCGCCGCCATTACGCGTTAAAAAAAAAAACACCAAAAATGACAAAAATCTTTCCCTTTGTTAGTAAACGCGATAACTTTTGCGCAAACCAATCAAAATACGCTTTTTGCGATTTTTTTTTTTTTTTTTTTTTTTTACCAAACATAGGTAGCATAAAACAAATTGGCCGAAAAATGTTAAAAAATTTTGATTTTTACATTTTTTTTTGGGGAATTTCATATAAAAAAAATGTGAAAAATATTGTTATTTTTGCAAAATTTACGCTCTTTTTTTGTTTATAGCGCGTGATCAAAAAATCGCACAGTTGATCAAATACCACCAAAAGAAAGCTCTGTTTGTGGGAAAAAAAGGACGTCAAATTCGTTTAGGTACAGCGTCGCACGACCGCGCAATTGTCCGTTAAAGTCACGCAGTAAAAAATCGCAAAAAAAACCCTGGTCCTTTAGCAGCCAAATCCTCCGGGGCTTAAGTGGTTAAGTTGTGTGATTTAGAGTGTAATTTTGAGTGCAGCTTTTATCCAATGTTACACTCTCTGGATCAAAGTTGCTTCAAAGTAGTGCAGGCACCTTTTCAAAGTCGCTGATTTGCAAAGTTGCATAGATGGAACGGGTGGCTCTGAATTCAATGGGCTGTGACTTGTAACGTGACTTTGTGTCCAAAGTCGCATGACAAGTCGCACCAGTGGAAGCGGAGTTTGAAACTCATTGCTCAATTAAAATAGAAATGGATCTGTATCCTTCTAAACTTTCAAAAATGTTCATTTGTACCTTATTTCTTTCATATATTGTGCCAGTCAAGTCCCCCCCTCTCTCTCTCTCAGGAGAAGCTGTTAGCCTAAATTAGGCTATGAAGACAGGAGGAGATCACGGTGAAGGTTAGGAGGGATGGGGGAGGGGCTGGGCAGGTCTAGGCATGTCTGTCTAAGAAAGACTGACAACCTTTTCAGGAAGTGAAAGAAAGCTTCGCAAATTCAGATAAAGGGAAATAGAGTTGTCGGTGAAGAACAGGAAGAAGCTGGTTGTCCAACTTAGATAAGACTTTCTAAGCTGCACAAGCAGCTAGCCAGAAAATGAATAATATCAAAGATAAAGATATTTAACATACTAATAATAGGAAACATTTCATTATTGACTGCAGTTTCCCTTTAAGATTATTTAGATAAGAAATAGAATAATGACATATACAGTAGCTATTGCAGTTTAAAGCCAAATACAATATTAATGGTCCACTCCACTCAAAATATCCCGTTTTGTTGCTGTGGGACAAATTCATTTTTAGTTTTTTACAAATCTGTGTCTCCTGTAAGAAAATTTGTCACCAAGTTCTTAGCTCTGACTCTGCCCTAATCGTCTTTGTGGGGGTTTCTCACTATTTATGCTGCTGTAAGAGATATCTAATATATTTTATGTAAAGAAAAAAATGTATCACTAGAAAGGGAGATTTGTTTTTTCTACAGGCAATAGAGTGTGAAACTTGGAAATAATTAGTCAAAAGGTCCTAAGGTATCAAAAACTGAAGGATGGAGAATTGCAAAAACACACTAATGTGGAAGAAGCACAATACAAACAGAGACTACCCATTAACCTCCTAGACATATTGATCCCGTGTCTCTCCACCCTGAAATGGAGAGATAGGGGCATACACTGGCTTGATGACCTCTTTCTCATAGACCGACTGAAACCGTTCGCAACTCTCACACGTCAATATGACATTCCGAACTCAGAACTTTATACATACACGCGGATTTCCACGTTTCTGACTAAACATCCCCTCCCAAGGTCACTATCCTGCTTCCGACAATTCGATACCTTACTTACCTCTCTGGACCGACAAAAGGCATCACCTTCTTCTACAACATGTTTAACGCTAAGACCAAATTTCACAAGTCCAGCCCCATGATAAAATGGGAAGGTGAAATTAAACGATCTTTCTCGCAATACCAGTGGTTGTGCGCATTTCGGCACTCGTATGGGGTGTCGAGATGCACCAACCACTGGGAACTATCCCAAAAAATCCTGTCCAGGTGGTACCTAATGCCATACAGGTTGTCCCAGTTCTACCCGACACACTCCCCGCTCTGTTGGCGGGAATGTGGCCAAGTAGGTAATCTATACCACATTCTTTGGACATGTAAACACCTAGCTAGTTTCTGGAATCAAGTCTTTGGCCTCATTTCGTCGGTGACACGAACTCCTATTAAACGGAACCCTGCCTTAGCTCTCCTCACTCTAGATATTGATGTGATCACTTACAAAGATAGGTGGGTTACAGCACATATACTATTGGCCGCTAGGGCCACCATCACTAGGAGGTGGAAAAATACAGAGGCTCCAAACTTGTCAGAAGTGGTGGCATCAGTGAATCTAACATATGAATATGAGAAATCACTGGCGCTACGCTCCAATTCTATTTCTAAACACAAACACTGGAACCCATGGATCATTTGGAATGACAATTGATAGTTGATTTTACCTGTTATATCTTGTGACTTACTATGACATATATTACGGTTGCAAATGTGAACTACTCTTTCTGTTGTATGTTGACTTGTTGAATGCATTTCTCGTGTCTGCTATTTTAAAACTAATAAAAATTATTTGGGGAAAAAAAAAAAAAAAACTGAAGGATGGTTAGACTTGTTTTGCATCTGCCAAAAAACGAAACATTAAATTTGATATAAACTCTTTGCTATGAGTTTAAAAGCTTTTACCCGTGTAGCTGTTTGTACAATGATTACCCCTGAATGAGGAAAGTCGCATCAAAGTAGTGCAGGCACCTTTTCAAAGTCGCTGATTTGCAAAGTCGCATAGATGGAACAGGTGGCTCTGAAATCAATGGGCTGTGACTTTGTGTCCAAAGTCGCCTGACAAGTCACACTAGTGGAAGCGGAGCTTACAACTCATTACTCAATTACAATAGAAATCAATCTGTATCCTTCTAAACTTTCAAAAATGTTCCTTTGTACCTTATTTTTTTCATATATTGTGCCAGTCAAGTCCCCCCCCCCCTCTCTCTCTCTCTCTCTCTCTCTCTCTCTCTCTCTCTCTCTCATGAGAAGCTGTTTTTTACAAATCTGTGTCTCCTGTAAGAAGATTTGTCACCAAGTTCTTAACTCTGACTCTGCCCTAATCGCCTTTGTGGGGGTTTCTCACTATTTATGCTGCTGTAAGAGATATCTAATATATTTTATGTAAAGAAAAAATGTATCACTAGAAAGTGAGATTTGTTTTTTACTACAGGCAATAGAGTGTGAAACTTGGAAATAATTAGTCAAAAGGTCCTAAGGTATTAAAAACTGAAGGATGGTTAGACTTGTTTTGCATCTGCCAAAAAATGAAACATTAAATTTTGATATGAACTCTTCGCTATGAGTTTAAATGCTTTTACCTGTGTAGCTGTCTGCACAATGATTACCCCTGAATGGGGAAAATCTCAATCAAATACAGCACTACTATTTAACCCCTTAACGCCAACTGTATGCAAATATGCGGCCTCACTGGACTGGGCTTTTTTCTGAGGGGCCGCATATTTGTGTATCTCCCTTTATGCCATCACCTAAATAAATGCTACAAGGTACATGTTAATCACCATGGAATGCCCAAATATCTCATTACAGATAATGGGCTATAATTTGTTAGCTCAGAGTTTGACCAATTTTCCTGTGAGTGGTAATTAGAATACGTTACATCATCTTCTCATCAAAGTCAGTCCAATGCCAAGGCTGAAGTTTTTGTAAAGAAGATACTTTTAAAGAAAGCCAAGAGCGATGGAAAAGATATCTGGAAAGCTGGATTGGAGAAATACACAAACAGAAGGTACTAAATATGTAAAGGAAAGATTCTGCGCTATGGATGTGGGAAAAAAGGGCTCCAGCCTCCCTCTAATATAGCCAGAGGTTATATCTAAAAGTATATTCAGGAAAAGGGGTGAGGAAATAAGGCGCTGCCTGGAATAGGATGTAGGGGGATATGTATGCTATGGGAGGTAGATTAGTGCAATAATAATGAGTGTGGTAAAATAAAACAGATCTTCTACATAGACAATCTAATGTGAAAAATGAATAATACATATAACAGACTTTAAATATATGAGACTAGTTAGCTAATCGTTGATTATGCAATCTCATATATACACAATCATCTGTTAAAATATTCCCAACAGGTAAAAATTTATAAAAATAAATAAGATGTTTTAAATAGGATTATATATAATATATCATTGGTTATGCAAAAACATAAACTTGTCGGTTAAAATAAGTAAAATCAAATATAAGTGACTCATGTGGCGGTCTGGGCTACCTGTTTTAACCTGTTGGGAATATTTTAACAGATGATTGTGTATATATGAGATTACATAACCAACGATTAGCTAACTAGTCTCATATATGTAAAGTCTGTTATATGTATTATTATTTTTCACATTAGATTGTCTATGTAGGAGATCTGTTTTATTTTACCACACTCTCATTATTATTGCACTAATCTACCTCCCATAGCATACATATCCCCCTACATTCTATTCCAGGCTATTCCTTATTCCCTCACCCCTTTTCCTGAAGGTACTAAATGTAATCCAGTACAAGGACTTAGCTTTTCATTTCAGAGCTCAAAAGCTTTTGCTTCCAAAAGTAATAGCAGACCACCTCAAAGTGAAATGCCAAAAAACAAAAACACACTATGGTGAGAGAACCAAAGGGGTCCCTGAGCTGGATAAAGATCAAACATTGCAATTCATCAGTAAATTGATTGTGGGAAAAACACATGTAGACATGGTTTGCCATGCTTATACATATTGGAAGCAGATGGACAGAAGAAATGGGGAATTTCTTAGAAAAACAGATTTGAGAAATGGTACAAACACCACTGAAGAATCCTCACCAACTTCCAGTCTAGCTGTGAATATACCAGACAACACATTACTGAACTAGTCAGAGGTGGATTTGAATATGCTTGTTTGACTATGATTGTTATATAGTGCTGCACCATGCTGCACTCAAACTCAAGTGATGAGTAGGTATGAGCTATTCGGACTGAACGTTTGCATTTAGACATTTGTCTTTGCTCTGAATGTTTCTGCTATCAGTGGTTGCTAAGGAAGCAGCCAATGCCTGCACTTACATCAGTGGCAATTGGTAAAAGATCAGGCTGGGTGATGTCAGTGGTTGCTAAGGACGGAGCAGGTTCTCAACAACCACCTACATCACATGGATCCCATTTTCTTATATGGCCAGGAACCCCTGGCCTTTTAAGCAAAGCGGCAGGGATGGAGGGGCATCATTGGCTAAATATTACCAAAGGCCATGGCTATATTTGGGCAAATATTTCAACTTTATTCATGCCCTTTCCCTAATATTGCTGATGACAGCTCAGGGATGTCGTTGCATTAGGGCTGTCAGATTTTTCTTTTTAAGCAGGCGTTCTTCATCACAATTGATGAGAATCTACAGCACTGGACAATGTGATTTATGATGGGTTTACATTGTTCAAGATCAAGTTAGGGTTAGTTTGAGATCAGGTTGAGGATAGTTTGGGATCGGGTTGATTTCAGTTTGAGATTGGGATGAGGTTAGTTTGAGATCTGGCTGAGGTTAGTTTGGGTTCAGGATGAAGTCAGTTAGATATCAAGAGAGAGGACAACTTAAATCAGGTTGAAGTAAGTTGAAGCAAGTTGAAGTAAGGGACACATTTAGGATGCACTCATGTTGACTTACCTTCCCAGTATGTTCATCAGTGTATGCCGAGAGTTAATGATACAGGACGATATTTATAAAAAGTCATACCTTTTTCATTTGAAAAAAAAATCAGTTTCTGTAAAACACACAAATGTTAAATTTGCTTTAGAAGAGAATCATGTGTGATATGAAAAAATTTCCTTTTTCACCCTATAGAGATAATTCCCTGAAAGAAAAAAAAAGTGCAACACAAATCCAGCACCAAGCACAGATGCATATTTCTTACCTGGGAGATAAAACATGAGATGTATTTAAAGTCATTCTGTCTGATAGAGTGTGTTTGCTTTGGTTGTCACATAATGCACATCTCTCCAATCTCCTCCCTTTTACATTAGTATGCTAGAATGTCATCATTAACTCTATAAAAACAGGCTAATAAACTTTTAATACTTTGTGAGTGCGGCTATTCCACACCTTTGTGGACAGAGCGAACCGTATTATTTCATGGAATGCAAATAGACAATTTCTTGTAATCCTTCCTCTGTACAAAGTTTTGCAAACATTCAGTTTTATTGCCCATATAATATACAACTAAAAAAACATGTTTATTTGTACTGTCTTTAGGAATATCCTTTTGCTCTACAAAACAAATAATTATAAAGTAATCTATAACTTATAAAATATTTTTTTTTTGTTTGTGTTGATGTTGGAGAATTAAAATTATGTTATATAATTAAAAAAAAAATTGAGATTTAGAATTCTCAAGCAAGGGCTCTGTTGCTTACAGGCATTATTTTTAAAAGGGCTACACAGTAGTCTCATCATTATGCTGTTGCTCCATAATTCCCCAGTCAGTCTGAGATCAGTCCTTGACCAAGCAGTATTGTTCAGATGTTGTGTGCTGAACAGGCAGGTTCAGGATCTGTCTGCCTTTAAAGGATAAGTTCACTTTTAGAAAAAAAAATAATAAATGCAAATTTTTTTGCAGGTAAAAAAATGTGCATTTATTATTTTTTTAATTTTAGAGCCTGTAGCATTGCACCAGCGATCAGCTGGAGCCTTGCAGGTTTCCTTTAGATATATCAGTGTATCTGTGTGCCGTACATACCATATAAATGATGGGGCCGCATGGGTAGAGCCCCACATGGCTGCTCTGATTTTAAAAAGTCACAGCTAGTATGGGAAACGTCTTGCGGTACTGCTACCACCGGGGGAAAGGGGGGGGGTGCATTTGCAGCAGTGGGAACATGTTACATGTTCCCAAAGGTGAACTTATCCTTTAAGTAATACCGTAATAATAATAACAGGGGTATTCCTTTTTTGTAACAAATACCTGCATTCACACCATTTAAATAAATATAGCTAACTTAAATGAGTTGAACGATCATGTCTGACAAGAATACAGGTCACTGAATCTTTGGAAAATCCTTTTCTTTTTACACTTTTTTTCTCATTAGCATAACAAACGCCACAAAAAAGCCTGGTTATAATATGCCTGACAACACCTTGACATAGCCCGCCAGGGCTTATTTGGGGCATTGGTGCAGTAAAACGGAAAATTGTCTATTAAATACTTACCGTAATTTTCCTTTCCTGTTGGACTCCATGGCAGCATACATTTGGGTTTAGCCCCACCTCCACTCCTACCCTATAGGACCCCACTTCCATAAATCTTTGTTCCCTTTCAGCATCAGTCTTCCGTAACTAGCCTACTCAGGAGGAACTGGGAAGGGACTCCTGCTGCCATGGAGTCCATCAGGAAAGGAAAATGACAGAATGTATTTGATAGACAATTTTCAGTTTTCCTGACAGACTCCATGGCAGCATACGTTTGGGGAATAACTCGTCGTACACAACTAGGCAGGTTGATGCTGAACAGAAAAATATTTTAATTAACACCATCAACCGACATTACTTGAACACCAAAGTTACCAGAGGTCAAGGCAGCCAGCTCAACACAATAATGGGACAAGAAGGTGTTGATGGAAGACCAGGAGACTGCCCTGCAGACTACTTCAGGGGAAACGTGCCTTGAGACTGCCCAAGATGTAGACACGCTTCGGGTTGAGTGCGCTGTCACCGCTTCCAGAGGTGCAAAGCCCTTTGCTTTATAAGCCCACTAAATAGCTTGCACAATCCATGCAGAAATTGATCTTGATGAAGCATGCATCCCCTTGTTCTTTCAATAGAAGAGAACAAACAGGTACTCAGACTGTTGAAAGGGAGCCGTGGCTACTGGATGCTGTTTCAGGGTATTACCCACATCAAGAGCATGGACCACCAAATTTTCACTTGATCTGAAGGTGGGGAGAACAATTTACTGGTTCTCATGAAAAACGGAGGTAACCTTGGGGTTTGAGCCCAGCATAGGAATTAGGACTACTCTGTCCGGGAAGAAGGTTAGAAAAGGCTCCTATGAGCCTAGACTTTGAATCTCGGAAACTCTTTTTGCCTATGTGATGGTCACCAGGAGAACTGTTTTGAGAGCGAGAGAGGCTTGTCAGAATCTGAGCTGAGTAATGAGAAAAAATCAAGGACCAGCGGAAGAAACCATTTAGAGAATCTGTTTCCTGTGGGGCCTGAGACACACTGCCCCTTAAAGGACTGCTGAACCAGAGTATGACTGGCCCAAGACACTCTAAAATAGCCGAAACTTGCACCCAGAGCGAGCTAACCGACAGAAACAGGTCCAGGCTCGATTGCAGATAGCCCAGGACATCCTGGACTCTTTGAACCGCCCATGGGCCGACTCTGGAGGACAAATGGGTTGAGAATCTGGACTATATCCTCTCTTTGACCCTATTAGTGCTCCCCCTTCTGGCGTTCAAGAGTGACCCCTTCTGAGCAACCTACAGCCTCCAGCCTTCTCCTCTCAAGAACCAGACCTTGAGGTACAGACGATCCAGACACGGGTGTAGGGTAGAGCCCTGGAACAGCATATCCGGTCTGGGAGGCAGAGGGATTGGATCTCGGTAACTGAGAAGCATCAGCAGGGGAAATCAGGGCCTGTTTGGCCAGAATGGAATTATTGCCACTATTTCTAATGCTTCTGACCTCAGCCTCCGCAGGAACTGAAGAATACCTGGGATTGGAGGGAAGGCATAGACTTTGTGAAACTTTCATTGGTCCCTGATGGTGTCCACCCCGAAGGCTTCTCTGTGGAGAGCCCACTCATTGTTCTCGATCCAGACTAGAGAGAAAAAGTGCCTGAAGGATCTGGACTCCTTGAAGATCCGCTCCCGACAACTTGGTCAAGTTCTTCTGCGCCCAGGACATAATTGGCTCCACTTCACAAAGCAAGAACAGACTGTGAGTACCCCCCTCTCTTCTCACATAGTCCACCCCCATTGTGTTGTCTAATCTGAGCACCACTGAAGACCCCCACGATGCAAATTTTGATGCGACTTTGATCCAGAGAGTGTAATTTTGAGTGCAGCTTTTATCCAATGTTACACTCTCTGGATCAAAGTCGCATCAAAGTAGTGCAGGCACCTTTTCAAAGTCGCTGATTTGCAAAGTCGCATAGATGGAACAGGTGGCTCTGAAATCAATGGGCTGTGACTTTGTGTCCAAAGTCGCCTGACAAGTCACACTAGTGGAAGCGGAGCTTACAACTCATTACTCAATTACAATAGAAATCAATCTGTATCCTTCTAAACTTTCAAAAATGTTCCTTTGCACCTTATTTTTTTCATATATTGTGCCAGTCAAGTCCCCCCCCTCTCTCTCATGAGAAGCTGTTTTTTACAAATCTGTGTCTCCTGTAAGAAGATTTGTCACCAAGTTCTTAACTCTGACTCTGCCCTAATCGCCTTTGTGGGGGTTTCTCACTATTTATGCTGCTGTAAGAGATATCTAATATATTTTATGTAAAGAAAAAATGTATCACTAGAAAGTGAGATTTGTTTTTTACTACAGGCAATAGAGTGTGAAACTTGGAAATAATTAGTCAAAAGGTCCTAAGGTATCAAAAACTGAAGCATGGTTAGACTTGTTTTGCATCTGCCAAAAAATGAAACATTAAATTTGATATGAACTCTTCGCTATGAGTTTAAATGCTTTTACCTGTGTAGCTGTTTGCACAATGATTACCCCTGAATGGGGAAAATCTCAATCAAATGTGGCACTACTACTTAACCCCTTAACGCCAACTGTATGCAAATATGCAGCCCCACTGGATTGGGCTTTTTCCTGAGGGTCCGCATATTTGTGTATCTCTCTTTATGCCATCACCTAAATAAATGCTACAAGGTACATGTTAATCACCATGGAATGCCCAAATATATCATCACAGATAATGGGCTATAATTTGCCAGCTCAGAGTTTAACCCATTTTCCAGTGAATGGTAATTGGAATACATTACATCATCTTCTTATGAAAGTCAGTCCAATGCCAAGGCTGAAGTTTTTGTACAAAATACACTTTTAAAGAAAGCCAAGACCGATGGAAAAGATATCTGAAAAGCTGGATTGGAGAAATACGCAAACAGAAGGTACTAAATGTAGTCCAGTACAAGGACTTAGCTTTTCATTTCACAGCTCAAAAGCTTTTGCTTCCAAAAGTAATAGCAGACCACCTCAAAGTGAAATGCCAAAAAGCAAAAGCACACTATGGTGAGAGAACCAAAGAGGTCCCTGAGCTGGATAAAGATCAAACATTGCACTTTATCAGTAATTTAATTGCGGGGAAAAAAACACATGTAGACATGGTTTGCCATGCTTATACATATTGGAAGCAGATGGACAGAAGAAATGGGGAATTTCTTAGAAAAACAGATTCGAGAAATGGTACAAACACCACTGAAGAATCCTCACCAACTTCCAGTCTAGCTGTGAATATACCAGACAACACATTACTGAACTAGGCAGAGGTGGATTTGAATATGTTTGTTTGACTATGATTGTGATGTAGTGCTACACCATGCTGCACTCAAACTCAAGTGATTAGTAGGTATGAGCTATTCGGACTGAACGTTTGCATTTAGACATTTGTCTTTGCTCTGAATGTTTCTGCTATCAGTGGTTGCTAAGGAAGCAGCCAATGCCTGCACTGACATCAGTGGCAATTGGTAAAAGATCAGGCTATGTGATGTCAGTGGTTGCTAAGGACGGAGCAGGTTCTCAACAACCACCTACATCACATGGATCTCATTTGCTTATATGGCCAGGAACCCCTGGCCTTTTAAGCAAAGCGGCAGGGATGGGGGAGGGGGGGGGGGGGGCGGGGGGCATCATTGGCTAAATATTACCAAAGGCCATGGCTATATTTGGGCAAATATTTCAACTTTATTCCTGCCCTTTCCCTCATATTGCTGATGACAGCTCAGGGATGTCATTGCATTAGGGCTGTCAGATTTTTATTTTTAGGCAGGCGTTCTTCATCGCAATTGATGAGAATCTACAGCACTGGACAATGTGATTTATGATGGATTTACATTGTTCAAGATCAAGTTAGGGTTAGTTTGAGATCAGGTTGAGAATAGTTTGGGATCGGGTTGATTTCAGTTTGAGATTGGGATAAGGTTAGTTTGAGATCAGGCTGAGGTTAGTTTGGGTTCAGGATGAGGTCAGTTTTGAGATCAAGAGAGAGGACACATGAAATCAGGTTGAGGTAAGGGACACATTTAGGATGCACTCATGTTGACTTACCTTCCAAGTATGTTCATCGGTGTATGCTGAGAGTTAATGATACAGGACGATATTTATAAAAAGTCATACCTTTTATCATTTGAAAAAAAAAATCAGTTTCTGTAAAACACACAAATGTTCAATTTGCTTTAGAAAAGAACCATTTGTGATATGAAAAAATGTCCTTTTTCATCCTATAGAGATAATTCCCTGAAATAAAAAAAAAGTGCAACACAAATCCAGCACCAAGCGCAGATGCATATTTCTTACCTGAGAGATAAAACATTAGATGTATTTAAAGTCATTCTGTCTGATAGAGTGTGTGCTTGCTTTGGTTGTCACATAATGCACATCTCTCCAATCTCCTCCCTTTTACATTAGTATGCTAGAATGTCATCATTAACTCTCTAAGAACAGGCTAATAAACATTAATTACTTTGTGAGCGCGGCTATTCCACACCTTTGTGGACAGAGCGAACTGGATTATTTCATGGAATGCAAATAGACAATTTCTTGTAATCCTTCCTCTTTACAAAGTTTTGCAAACATTCGTTTTTATTGCCCATATACTTTACAACTAAAAAAACATGTTTTTTGTACTGTCTTTAGGAATATCCTTTTGCTCTACAAAACAAATTATTATAAAGTAATCTATAACTTATAAAATATTTTTTTTTTGTTTGTGTTGATGTTGGAGAATTAAAATTATCTTATGTGATTAAAAAAAAAAATTGAGATTTAGAATTCTCAAGCAAGGGCTCTGTTGCTTACAGGCATTATTATTAAAAGGGCTACACAGTAGTCTCATCATTATGCTGTCGCTCCCTAATTCCCCAGTCACAGTCTGAGATCAGTCCTTGACCAAGCAGTATTGTTCAGATGTTGTGTGCTGAACAGGCAGGTTCAGGATCTGTCTGCCTTTAAAGGATAAGTTCACTTTTAGAAAAAAATAATAATAAATGCAAATTTTTATGCAGGTAAAAAAAGTGTGCATTTATTTTTTTTGTTTTAGAGCCTGTAGCATTGCACCAGTGATCAGTTGGAGCCTTGCAGGTTTCCATTAGATATATCAGTGTATCTGTGTGCCGTACATACCATATAAATGATGGGGCCGCATGGGTGGAGCCCCACATGGCTGCTCTGATTTTAAAAAGTCACAGCTAGTATGGGAAACATCTTGCTACTGCTACCACTGGGGGAAAGGGGGGTGCATTTGCAGCAGTGGGAACATGGTATATGTTCCCAAAGGTGAACTTATCCTTTAAGTAATAATAATAATAACAGGGGTATTCCTTTTTTAACAAATACCTGCATTCACACCATTTAAATAAATATAGCTAAGTTAGATGAGTTGAACAATCATGTCTGACAAGAATACAGGTCACTGAATCTTTTGAAAATCCTTTTTTTTTTTTTTTTACATTTTTTTTCTCATTAGCATAACAAACGCCACAAAAAAGCCTGTTTATAATATGCCTGACAACACCTTGACATGGCTCGCCGGGGTTTATTTGGGGCATTGGTGCAGTAAAA
Organism: Pelophylax lessonae; assembly: GCF_965119305.1. Classification (NCBI taxonomy): domain Eukaryota; kingdom Metazoa; phylum Chordata; class Amphibia; order Anura; family Ranidae; genus Pelophylax; species Pelophylax lessonae. The sequence goes on from NC_138774.1 coordinate 85,878,459, forward strand.
CGGAAATTTGTCTATCAAATACTTACCGTAATTTTCCTTTCCTGATGGACTCCATGGCAGCATACATTTAGGTTTAGCCCCACCTCCACTCCTACCCTATAGGACCCCACTCCCATAAATCTTTGTTCCCTTTCAGCATCAGTGTTCCGTAACTAGCCTACTCAGGAACTGGGAGGGGACTCCTGCTGCCATGGAGTCCATCAGGAAAGGAAAATTACAGTATGTATTTGATAGACAATTTCCAGTTTTCCTGACAGACTCCATGGCAGCATACGTTTGGGGAATAACTCGACATACACACCCAGGCAGGTAGATGCTGAACAGAAAAATATTTTAATTAACACCATCAACTGACATTGCTTGAACACCAAAGTTACCAGAGGTCAAGGCAGCCAGCTCAACACAATAATGGAACAAGAAGGTGTTGATGGAAGACCAGGAGACCGCCCTGCAGACTACTTCAGGGGCAACGTTCCTTGAGACTGCCCAAGATGTGGAGACGCTTTGGGTTGAGTGCGCTGTCACCACTTCCGGAGGTGCCAAGCCCTTTGCTTTATAAGCCCACTAAATAGCTTGCACAATCCATGCATAAATTGATCTTGATGAAGCACGCATCCCCTTGTTCTTTCAATAAAAGAGAACAAACAAACTGTTGAAAGGGAGTCGTGGCTACTGGATACTGTTTCAGGGTATTACCCACATCAAGAGGATGGACCACAGAACTTTCACTTCGGAATCCGAGCTGAGTAACGAGAAAAAATCAAGGACCAGCAGAAGAAACCATTTAGAGAATCTCAGTTTCCTTTGGGGCCTGAGTCTCACTGCAGCCTTGAAGGACTGCTGAACCAGAGTATGACTGTCCCAAGACACTCTGAAATAGACGAAACTTGCACCCGGAGCGAGCTACCCGACAGACAGGTCCAGGCCCAACTGCAGGAAGCCCAGGACATCCTGGACTGTTTGAGCCACCCATGGGCCGACTCTGGAGTACAAATGGTTTGAGAATCTGGACTATATCCTCTCCTTGACCCTATTAGTGCTCCCCCTTCTGGCGTTCAAGAGTGTAGGGATGACCCCCTTCTGAGCAACCTAGAGCCTCCAGCCTTCTCCTTTCAAGAACCAGACCTTGAGTTGTAGACAAATCAGACACAGGTGTAGGGTAGACCCCCTTGGTCAGCATATTCAGTCTGGGAAGCGGAGGGATCGGATCTCGATAACTGAGAAGTGTTAGCAGGGGAAACCAGGGCTTGTATGGCCAGAATGGAATTATTGCCGCTATTTCTACAGCTTCTGACCTCAGCCTCTGCAGGAACTGAAGAATACCTGGGATTGGAGGGAAGGCATAGACTTTGTGAAACTTTCAATGGTCCATAAGGGCATCAACCCTGAAGGCTTCCCTGTGGAGAGCCCACTCATTGTTGTTGATCCGGACTCGATAGAAAAAGTCTGCCTTAACGATCTCGACTCCCTGAAGATACGCTCCCGACAAGTTGGCCAAGCGCCCAGGACATAATTGCCTCCACTTCACAAAGCAAGGACAGGTTGCGAGTACCCCCCTGTCTTTTCACATAGTCCACCCCCATTGTGTTGTCCAATCTAAGCACCACTGAAGACCCCCCACGTCAGATGCCAGAAGGCTTGTAACACTTGGAGTGCTGCCCAAAGCTCCAGGATATTGGAGACAATCCCACAGGAAGGGAAGGACCACCTACCTTGTGCCAATTTCCGACAGACAGTGAACACCCCAACCTATACTGCTGGCATCCAATGTTATTGTGACCCATGAGACGGGGCTATAGAATGGCAATTGAGATGATTCTCCTGCAGAAGCCACCCGGGAAGGCACCCCCTCGTGACTGATGTTAGGAAGATACGTTGACTCCTGTCTCCTGATCTCCACTGCTGAAGGAAGCCTCTCTGGAAGGGCCACATCCTCCACAAAGCCCACTTCACCATGGGAGCTGTGGCTACCAACGTTCCAATGATTCTCAGACACTACCGGGCACTGAGATGGGAGGAACAGAGAGCGAGAGCTATCCTGTCTCGGACTACAAGAATCTTCTCATTGGGCAGAGAGATAGTGCCTCTCCCCGTGTCGAGCAGAGCCCCGAGAAACATGAGGGACTGCGTTGGTTCTAAATGACTCCATGTTCAGAATCCACCCTAACCCCTGGAGAGTGGCAATGACTTGACCCATATAATCCATAAGTTGAGACCTGTCTTGAGATAGGAGAGGCAGACCGTCCAGGTAATGAGGCTATCACAGCCAACAAGACCTTCGAAAATGTATGAGGTGATGTTGAAAGACAGGTAAACTGTAGGTGAGTTTGATCAACTGCGAAGCGGAGGAACTGCTGGAAATTTCCTGCCACAGGGACATGAAAATAGGCATCCTTCAGGTCAATAGATGCTAGCCAGTCTCCAAGCTGGACCGACCGCTGGATAGTCAACGGTGTCTCCATATTGAACCTCGCTTTCCTGATAAATTAATTTAGATGTGTAAGATCCAAGACGGGTTTCCATGCACAGTTCTTTTTCTGCACCATAAAGAGAGGTGAATAGATTCCTTGCCCCCTCTCGATCTCCAGGACTGGAATAGCAGCACCCTGAGCTATCAGAGACTCTACATAGGACAGAATCATCTGTCTTTTTTCTGCCGAAGGTGGGAGGGAAGTGGGGACAAACCTGAGCCTGAGAGCACTGCTGAAGGCCCAGGAATGCTCCAAAGAAACTGCACTGACGGTCCAGGTGTCCCAGACATGTCAAAAGTGGAGAAGGCGGGCCCCCACCTGACATGTCTGAGCAGGCCCAATCTCAAAAGGACTTAGTGCCTCCCGGTCACCAGAAGAATTACCCATAGGGTCTTTATGGAAGGAGTGTCTTGACTTCCAGCTTCTTATGGATTCTCTGCCAGGCTTGTAGCTGCGCACCTCCCTGGCATGATCCATATTTTGCTTCCTGGGAAGAGCCCATTTCTGATTGAGCAGGCTCCTGTCTTGGGGAAGGAACCCCCAACCTACCACCCGTGGCCCGGCTTATAGCGCTATCCAGCTTGTTACTGAAGAGAGAGAACCCTCAAATGGAGTTAGGCACCACACCTGCTTAGAAACAGGTTTAGTTAACCGGGGCCTGAAGCCAGAGGGCGTGTTTAGCGGGGACCGAGGATAACATAGCCTGAGCCACCAGGTGGATAATGCCGATAGACGCTTTTTCCAGAAAGGCAGATGCCAGTTTTAGCTCCTGGATGGGGAGCTTCTAGCCACCTCTTCCGAGACACATCTGAGGGCTTAATCCACACTGTCTGCCCATATCTCAATTGCTTTGGACATTGCCCCCAGAGCTAAGGCTGGGTTGCAAGCCATGCCTGCCATCAGGTAGATACGTTTAGGATCAGTATCAATCCTTCTATCCAAAGGATCCTTAAAAGACACCGTATCTTCCAAGGGAAGGGTCACATGTTTGAGACTCATTACAGCCGCATCCACTAGAGGTGAGGACTCTATGTTTTTTACTTGCTCTTCCTTGAAGGGATAGAATTTTGATATTTTTGAGAGCATGGAAATCTATCTCTCCACTTTGCTCCATTCCTTAGTAATAACCTTTCCCAACTCTCCTAGAAATGGTAAATTTAGACGATCCTTATTCAACTGCTTGAAAAACTTGCTTGGGCAGAGACCGCTGGATCTTCCCAATCCAGAGCTTTCCTTACAGCAGTCACCGGGGAAGGACAAGGCCAACAGCAAAACCCAGACAAGGATCTTCTGCCTCCGAATCACTGTCTGAAAGAAAGACTCATATTCTTTGAACTTCGAGGGTAGGAATTAAGGCACCTGTCAGGTGCACAGGAGGAGGACAAAAAAAGGAACACTGATGCTGAAAGGGAGCAAAGATTTATGGAAGTGGGGTCCTATAGGGTAGGAGTGGAGGCAGGGCTAAACCCAAATGTATGCTGCCATGGAGTCTGTCAGGAAAGGTTTTTTTTCCGGCAACTCAACTATTCAGATAATTTTTGTTCAAGTATTGTCGTATTGGGCTCCTTAAAAACAGCACTGTTTTTTTTCCAGAGCAGCCTGTATTTCTCTTGAGGTTACCTGTGGGTTTTTCTTTGTATCCTAATTAATTTCTCTGTTGTGGCTAAAATCTTTCTTGGTCTACCTAACCTTGGTTTGGTATCAAGAGATCATCAAATTTTCCACTTCTTAATAAATGATTGGACAGCACTTACTGGCAAATTTAAGGCTTTGGATATGTTTTTATATTAGTTTCCATCTTTATAAAGTTCAATTACCTTAGTATGCAGGTATTTTAACAGTTCCTTTCTGTTCCCCATAGCTCAGTATCTAGTTTACTCGGTGCATTCACGTGAGATCTAACAAACTCATTGACAATTTATACACAGACACTAACTGCAATTTAAAAAGCCACCTGATGTGGGAAATGAATCTTTAATTGTCATTTTAACCCATGTGTGTCACTTAGTATGTCTATACCAAGGCCAAATATTTCAGGGGGTGTAAACTTTAGATCAGGACCATTTGGGTGATTTCTGTTAGCATTATTATTTAAATTCTACATTCTTGAGGGAACTTGGCCAATCCCCAGGCAGAATGTCCTGACAGGGTAGCTAGGTCAGCCCTTAAATATGGTGGAGCCATGCCAGCAGGGGTGTCGGGTGGAAAATGGTGTGCTGAGGAGGATGTCGGTGGCCTAAGAGAGGTCCCCTAGGTCTAGGGGGGCTTTGTTTCCACACTGGATTTAGGCTGGCTGGGAAGAATCCTGTCAGCTTCAGGTTTGGGAAAGAATCTTGCTTAAGAGCAGCAGGGAGCAAAGAGGACAGGGTGATTACATAATCACACCCAGGGATTCACAAGGGGAGAGACTGCCATATGTAGCAAGCCTTCATAGACAGTGCTGTGCTTAGCCCTCTTATCCCTTGTCCTGGGAGATTTTCGGAGCAGCCAAGGGGGCTGGTAGACAAGCAACCAGGAGGGCTGGTAGTACCTGCAGGTAGTGGAGCTGGGAGCAGTCCCGCTTAGGAGAGGAGATACTCCTGCATGCAGTTTTGCAAAAATTTTGGGCTATTTTCCAAAGAGAAGCTCCTAGTCCTCAAGGGACTTTTGCCACTGATCCTTAAGGACTGATTGTGTCTAGGAAGGAGAACAGTCCTGGATCTTTTGTCTGTACATAGGAAGAAAGTTGTCCCCATCTGTTCTTTCTATCAAGTTAGGCATTCCATAACACCTCAACCCCATCCAAGTTGTTATCTCTAATCAAAACAACAAAAACAAGCCCAGAGACTGATTTATTGTGTCCATAAGTGGAAAATGCATGTTACCTGGCTGTTCATAAATAGGGGAGCCAGTTACCAGCAGCCCCTGCAGGGGTAGTGCTTCATTAGCAACAACACATTAGCTTCCTCTGGCTGGCACTATGTGCGTTAGACTCATGTTCTGCATCTTCCTCTAACTCAGTCCTCTTGTGTGTTGCAAGTCCTGTTATTTTGATATGATGTGCATGCACCCCTTCAAACCAGGCAAAGCAAGTTAGAAAAAAAAAGATCCTTTACTGAGGTAGTAGCTGATACAATACAGTTCTCAAAAGACATTCTCAACACAGTTCTTATACAAAGCTTTTTTAGTGCCCCATAAAGTGTGCGTACCCTAAAGAGGTTCTAAAGGTAAAGATAAAGAACAATTACAGCCAGCTCCTCTGTTCTATGAATCTCTCCTACACTTTGTAAATGTTTTTTTAAATGATGCCTGTAAATACCTTACCCTCAATCTTTTACGTATCTTGGGTCACGTGACCTCCGGCCGCTTTTTTCCTCCAATCTACAGGATACAGCAGGAGGGGCCGAGATTCCCTCTGATGTCCGCCTGGGAAGTCACGTGACCATTGTTCTGGCTGCTCAGCCCCTCTCGCTGTTGCCTTGAGATAGGGTAGGAGAGCGGCCGGAGGTCACGTGATGGCCAAAAGAGATTGCACAAGCACTGTGCTGTTTAATCTGCTAAAAGTGAACAAGAGCTCTTTTTTTCTAGGGTTACAACCACTTTAAGCAGAAGACAAGTCCATAAAGCAATCCTTTTAAGGCAAGAATCAATTTAGATAATAATCCACAATAGGTAGTGCAAGTTCCTTGGAGTCCATGATAAAAAAAAACAGTAAGTTCATGATTAAAAGCTACAAGTCCATGGGGGTCCCCAGGCTCAAGACCCTCACCAGGGTGATCATTCCAACAGAATAAAAGGGTAAATTTTGGCAGTATTTCAGGAGGCTCCAGCTTCAGGGGCTTGGAGTCAGTTGACCTTTAGGGGGTTGCAACCTTGCTTAAAATGGTGGGAAAAACGTTACCTTTACAGCTTGGTTACCTCCAACTCTCAGGTCAACCTAAGGACACAGGACAACATCAAGACACTGTAACCTTTTGCACTTGGCTGGCTCAATTACCATGAGGGCACAAGCATAGACAGGAAATACAAGCACTTACACGTGAAGACATGTTAACCCCCCTTGCAAGCACCTGCCTTTATACTGTTTTCTCTTTCATTCATGGATGGACACAGTGCTCGTTAAATCAAAACTAGTGGGTTATATTGCCTCCTCCAGGAGTAGGACTAGGCAGAACAAAAAACACCTGGCTACGCCCATGGGCCCTCCTCAGCTGGTATATAGCCCTCCTCTCTGCTCTAGGTAATCAGTTTTGATCTGTCTGGTCAGGATTAAGGACCTGGGCTCCCGGCTTGAATCTCGGGTCCTAGCAATTTTCTACTTCCTTACATTTTTTATGTTTTTCCCTCTGGAGATCTACTATCAACTGCCGGGCTGGATAATCTAGATCCAGTGGTCCCCCCCCAGCCCAGCCAGTGAGTGCGGGCAGACCGTAGTGTAATGGAGATTTGAGGCCTGCAATGTTTTTACCTTCAGTTTACATTAATGATAATCTTTATTATTAATGTGGCTTACAGTGAACTCTCTAGACCATTCTAGACAGTCTCTAGACCATTTGGTTGCAAAATTTATGGACTCTGTGGAATGTCACTTCAAAGAAGATGGGAGGTGGGAAAGGAAAAGGAAGTACTTGGCCATAAATGGTAGCTTGTGTGTTAAAGAGGCCCTGTATTAAAAATCTAAGAATACTCTCTCTCTCCCCCCCCCCACTTGTTGATATGTGGAAGGGAGTGTCTCTACCTGGATGGGTGGGAGTGGGGCAAAAGTGGGGTATAAAAAAGGAAGCCAAACTCTCCAAAAATTCTCTTAATCCCTGGACACGATGGGGATGTAAGGTTTTTCTGTGTAATGTATCTTTATTGTTCTGTTTACCTTATTACTGTAACTTTCTTTGTCCATTGGCAACACTGTATTTGTAACATCATTGCTTGTAGATATATTACATATAATGATGTTACACTGTATTTGTAACATCATTAACGTAATATATCTACGTTATATTTGAATATTGACAACTGATTAATCTAAAGTTTATTTTCTGTAAATTTAAATTAAATCTTTATTTTTTTTTTTATAGCAGTTATTATTTGTTTTTGATTTTATTGGTAATAGCGGCAACAGCATTGGCTAGATTCTTATATAAACAAAAGGTTGTAGTCACTTATTATATTTATCATTGGGTGAATAAGTGAGGTGGTAGAAAATCACCAAAACAGTAGCTATGTGCTTGGTCAGCCGCGACATAGCCTCACGGACAGAGGCTGGCCCACGAGCTAAACGTCTTTCAGGGTCACATACGGCTGGGCTTGGGTCTGAGTCACAGCAGTCTCTTAACTGACAGCTTCCCTACTTCGGTGACGAGGAGTTCTGTCTTGAGCGTTACCTGCGCCATTGAAGGGTAAGCACTCGCCTCTCTAGTTATGGTGGTTTTCTTTGGGGTGGACATGGGTAACCTCCAGGGATGGTCGGACCTGCCTGCAGGTTCCCTCCTCCCATCTTTTAATACCTCACTGAGCTGGGCTTCCCCCACTCCCTTTCCCCCCTGTCGAAACCTAGAGTCTGGTGGGGGTTCCAGGGCAGAGAATGCAGAAGAGACTCCTGGGGTCTCCCCCACTATCCCCACTCTGTAAGGGTCCTGGAATAGTGTGTGTCCCGCTATGGTAGTATGGAGGGGTCCCAGTGTAGGAGACCCCTAGGTGCATGCCCTGCTGTTTGCAGTATGGGTATAGTGCAGGGGGTCCCAATGCAGAGACCGGTGCAGAGTGCACAGCAGAGTCTCTCCTAAACATGTGTCCTACCTTCAGGGTGCCCTCTTGCAGAGGGTGCAGTGTTGCAGAGGGTGCAGGAAAGATCCTAGCATGCTTCAGTGTTTGTAGCAGATGGTGGCCATTTTCCCTTAGTCTGACTGGTCTTCAGTTGGCGGCCATGTTTGTGTAGTCGGATGATGTCACAGGGGCCATTTTACCTTAGTCTGGCTGGTCTCCGGTTGGCGGCCATGTTTGTGTAGCCGGATGATGTCACAGGGGCCATTTTTCCTTAGTCTGGGAGATGCTGGAGACAGCTGAAGCCTCATGGGGATGCCAAAGCTCCTTCTGTTCCTCTTCCTCCTTAGTTTCCTCTTCCTGTGCCCTGGACATAAAAACAGGGATATAGCATTCATGATGATGCTGGGTTTGAATTCTCGGCGCTCCTCCGGTCAGTAGGGTAAGTCTTTGGGGGTCCCTGTTATCTCTCTCTCTCTGCTGATAGGTACCCTGAGCCTGGGGTGGTGCTAAAATAATTTTTGTACTGCAGTTCTGCCTTTCCTTATGGAGCCTCAAGGTCACATCTCCCCATTGACCCCCTCATGGAGGTGGCAGGTCACTTGGAACTCCAGCTTCCCATGGATGCACTGACAGTGGTCCTGAAGTCCTTAGCGTCCCGGGTAGGAGTGGTGTGTGGGAAAAGGCCCAGGAGGAAGCGTCCCCCGCCTTCCCCTGCTCAGTCTGCCTCATTCTGAGCCTGATGCTGCCATGGTTGCGGCCCAACCAGGGGGACTTAATATCACACCCCCTGATCCATCCGATAGTGAGGATGATTCCTCCATGGTCCCAGCAGCGAATGAAAAACCGCTGGTAGACGCACTTATCACTGTGTGAAACTTTAAAATGGAGGATGCGGCTGATGTAGCCACGGACGTGTCTGTGTCATTTGGTACGCACAAGTCACATCATACTCCAAAGGTGTATCGTTATGTGCCTTATTTTGACAGGTTTTCCTGTAAGGAATGGGAACAACCAAAATTACCCTTTGTGGTGCCCAAACATTTTGTTGTACATTACCCTTTTGAGGAGTCACTTTTAAAAAAGTGGATTAGTCCACCAGTGATGGACCCTTCTGTTTCCAGGTTGAATAAAGCAACCATGATCCCAGTAAAGGAATCCCCATCCTTTAAAGACCCAGCTGACAAGAAAGCAAAGGATGTGGCACGCAGCATGTTTACTATGGCTGGTTCGGCATTGCGGCCAGTCTTTGCCTCAGCCCTGGTATCTCAGACCCTAACTGAGTGGGCCAAGCTTTTGCGCCAGGGCCTGGGGGGTAAGCAGGTCCCTGCTGCTTATGTGGATTTAGTGGACCAGTTGGTCCATGGACTGCAGTTTATTTGTGATGCAGCTTTGGATACAGCTCCTGTGCTGTCCAAACTTTCTGTTTCAGCGGTGGTGATTTGGCGCTTGCTGTGTCTTAAGAATTGGTCTACAGACCAAGCCTCTAAGAAAGCTCTCATTGATCTTCCCTTTCAAGGCGATCGCTTGTTTGGGACTATCCTCAATGACATCATTAAGGGTATCACTTGGGCGAAGAGTACCTTCTTGCCACAGTCATGGAAAGGGAAGGAGCCCCGCCGCAGACAGGGGCCCTCCTTCTCAGCCCATAGAAAATTATTTTGTGCTTCTGGGATGGAGAATAAGGGAAATCAATTAAATTAAATTTGGTCTGGTAAGCCTAGAACTAGCTTCCCCAGCAGACAAGACTCCTTCAGTGTGAAGGTCTGACCTCACCCATTATTGGGGCGGGGGGACATCATTCGCTGGTTTCTGGCCCTGTGGACTTCTTTAGTGGCGTCAAGGAGATCCACAAAATGTTTCTTTTGGGGGTACCCAGAAAGAGGGACAAAGCTTGTTCTTTTCAGGTTTTTTAGGTCCTGAGTCTTCTTGTGCAGGTTTAATTCCTGCAAAGGTTCAGGTAATGTCTAAATGACCTAAGGTCCCCCTAACGCTGTCCAGGGAATTGATATATCTAGGTATGATTCTGTTTCTGACCAGGATGGTCCTTCCTTTGCACAAACTTCAGGAATCACAGGCCGTGATTCACCAGCTGCTGTCATACATATAGTTCTCTCTCCCATTTTGCATACAGGTTCTGAGTCTGGTGGTATCCACCTTCAAGATAGTTCTATTTGCACAGTCTTACATGCAGCTCCTTTAGCAGCTTCAGCTCCTGAGGAGAATACTGAAATTCGTGACAAGGTCATGGGGTCCTCTGACAGATGCCCCAGGCATCCAAGGGCCACGGTAAGGCCAGTATCATCCTTAGCTAAGGCTTTTTCCGCAGTTCCTGTGAGTTATCAAGAGCGGGGATCTTCCAATCATCCTGGTGGCTGTAAACGTCCCTTGGGGGCTTCCTCTCAGAGAAGAGCAGTTGTTCTAAGGGCTGATCTACCACCCTGCTTTACAGTCGCTGGTTTTAATGGCTTAACTATTGAAAGCCAGGTACTGTGGGATAGAGGTCTGTCTGGATCAGTGATCCCTACTATGGTGAAGGCGAGGAAGTCAACTTCCAGCAAGATATACCATTGTACGTGGAAATCGTACATTTCTTGGTGTCAGTCGGCACTTATCCTTTTCTGTGACTGAGATCTTAACCTTTCTTCAACAGGGCATTGATCAGAAGTTGGCCTTGAATACCATCAAGGGCCAGGTGTCTGCCTTGGCAATCTTCTTTCAGCGACCCCTAGTCATGCACTCTTTACTTTGTACCTTCATTCAGGGGGTTCGACATGTGGCTCCGCCTGTACTGTCTCTTTTGCCCCCATGGGATTTAGGTTTAGTACTTTCAGTTATCCAGAAACCTCCATTTAAGAATATTCGGAGATTCCCTTGCCTACTTTATCCCAGAAGGTGACAATCTTGGTGGCTATTACCCCGGCCCATAGGGTATCGGAATTGGCGGCATTATCGTGTCGCAGTCCCTATTTAGTGGTCCATAGGGATAAAGAGGTTTTTCATCCCTGTCCATCATTCCTGCCCAAAGTTGTCTCTGGCTCCATTTGAATAAGGACATTGTGTTGCCTTCCTTTTATCCCAAGCTGGCTCATCCCAAGGAATTTGCTTTGCATACCTTTTATGTGGTTCGTATGATTTGGGTATATCTGGTAGCTACTGAGTCTTTTCGGAGGTCAGACTCGCTTTTTGTGGTTACGGACAGACCAAGAAAAGGGCTGGCCGCTTCTCCGGGTACCATCTCCAGAGGCATCAGACAGACAGTGACTCAGGCCAATTCGATTAAAGGTCAGGTTCAACCTTTCCCTATCACGGCGCATTCTACTCGGGCGCTGAGTGCTTTTTGGGCCTTGTGTCATCAGGCTTCAATATTGCAAGCTTGCAAGGCCACCACTTGGTCATCTGTGCATACCTTCACAAAATGCTATAAGGTAGATACTTTGGCATCTGCGGATGCTTCTTTTGGCCACAAAGTTTTGCAGGCTGCTGTTTAAGAGGGACTGTTCCCTCTTGAGGGGTGTCTTTTCTTTAAACCTTTATTTTGGAGACGAAGCTCCTGTGAAGCCATAAAAAAGGAACAACTTAAGTGAAATCCAAAGACCCTGTTTGCAAATTGCTGACTTTTCCAGTAGTGAACACGGCAGATATTCCATACTGAGTATACTGAAGCCTGGCATACAGCTTTCTGTAAATTTTACAAGAATATTACAAAAAGTAGGTGTCTGCAAGGGCCGGCAGATCAGGGTCAGGGATGAGGAGGATAATTGTGCGGTACTCACCCTAAACATATATCACAATGGCACCATCATGGCACAAGGCACGGATGAAAAATTAGAAGAGCTTCAACAGGTCTACCCACAAATTAAAGCTCAGGCCAAGGTCTATAAGGATCTAAAATTTCCAGTGAAAAATCATGAACAGATACCAAGAGATACATTGTCCAGAGACATGTCTGATGTCCCCTAACCCATTGTGCTCAGACATTGCTTACCTCAACTTGAGAGAGACTTTATACAATTCAAAGAACAGCTTCAAAGATAGTTAAGTGACAAAAATGTAAATAGTGACAAAAATAATGTGATAGTAATCAGCGCAACCCTCAAATTAATAGAATAATAAATATTAAAATAATATATTGTAATATAATGTGCACAAGGCTGCAAACAATTAGTGCCAAACACAAAAACACCTGTGATAAATTTATAGATATTATTGCTGCGCCAAGTGAATAAATCAATCAGTATACATAATATCAAAAATTAATACTATCAAAAATAATAAATCAACTGCGACATCAAGTGAAAATAATATTAATAGTCCCAATCCACAGTGAATATCAAAGTAATCAAAGGTGAATAAAAATCTTCATCTGTGAATGTGATCAAAGGTGCTGCATGCTTCAATCCAAGTGCTCCTAGTGACTGGTGTAAGATTAGCAGCTCACCTTGAAATCAGACTCTTGAGAGTCAAACACACTTTGGGATAATCACAGCCGCCAGGTGTCCCTTCCTATCACCGCTGCCAAACACTCTCCAAGTATGTAAGGGATCCGGTGTGGAAAGAAAAGAAAATCTAGTGCTCTCTGTTTCTAATAGGTTATTTATTCTTGCAAAGACAGATGAAAATACACTCACATAAAAGGAACTTCAAAGCAGTGCCGACTTTCAGCGCATCAAAACCATTGCCTGTAGCCTCAGGGAATCAACGTAGTGACGAGCCTGCTCGAACTTTAAGGACAAGGTTTCAACTTTGCCTGTGAAAACACACTTTACTAGATCTATGAGTGTTTCATGGGCTTTTTTGCATCAGGCAACAATTTCCCAGATTTGTAAGGTTGCCGTTATTCTCTTCACATGTTCTCTAAGTTCTACCAGGTGGATGTTCAGATCTCATCTGATGCTAGCTTTTGGTATCAGGTCCTTCAGGCAGCTCTTTGAGCTGCAAGATCCTCTTAGTTTTGCTGTTTTGTTATGGTGGCCTGTTAATGTTTTTATACTGATGCCCACCCCTCAGTTGGACTACTTTTGGGTGTCTCAACTATCTCAGAATAAGGCTCCATGTACACGGGAAGTTAGAAAAAACGTGCTGAAAAGCTAGTTCTGACGCCGGGAAAAAGCAGCTGTTAAACGTGCTTTCAGTAGCTTTTTCTATTGGCGTTATTGCACGCTTGGCCATGTTGCTTTTAGCAGCATTTTTTCTGCCTCCATTCAAAATCAATGGTTCCCTATGGGAGCCTATTGATTTGAATGGAAGTTGCACCACAAGTCGGATCAAGATGATCCGACTAGCGGCGCGACTTGTTCTGTGAGAATCTTAAGGGGGAACTCCACGCCAAAAAATTGGAAAAAAATGGCGTGGGGGTCCCCCCCAGGTTCCAAACCAGGCCCTTCGGGTCTGGTATGGAATTTGAGGGTAGCCCCACGCCGCAAAAAAAACGGCATGGGGTCCCCCCCAAAATCCATACCAGACCCTTATCCGAGCATGCAGCCCGGTAGGGCAGGAATGGGGAGGGGACAAGCGAGCGGCCCCACCCCCCCGGACCATACCAGGCCACATGCCCTCAACATGGGGGGGGGGGTTTGGGGCAGGGGGAGCTCTGCACCCCCCACCTCAAAGCACCTTGCCCCCATGTTGATGAGGACAAGGGCCTCATCCCCACAACCCTGGCCGGTGGTTGTGGGGGTCTGCGGGCAGGGGGCTCATCGGAATCTGGAATCCCCCTTTAACAAGGGGGGCCCCCCAGATCCCGGACCCCCTCCCTATGTGAATGGGTAGGGGGTACCCCTACCCATTCACCCCATAAAAGGCAGTGTATGTAAATAACGACAGGAGACGTTTTGGAAAGTTTATTAAAAATCTTCATCCCGTCTTCTCCTGCTCTGGTCTTCTCCCTCTCCGGTCTTCTGCTCTTCTGCTCTTTTGCTGTCAGCTCTTCTGCTGTCCAATCTTCTGCTCTTTTGCCTCCTCTGGTCTTCTTCTTCCTCCGGTCCTCCTCCGACGATGTCTCCGGTCTCTGCAGCTTGTTATATAGCCATTGTGGGTGTGGCCTCCCAGTGACGTCACCGGGAGGCCCCACCCCCTTATGTCACAGGTGACGTGACATAAGGGGGTGGGACCTCCCTGTGACGTCACGGGGAGGCAACGCCCACAATGGCTATATAACACGCTGCAGAGACCGGAGACCGGCATAATCACCGGAGACATCGTCGGAGGAGGACCGGAGGAAGAAGAAGACCAGAGGAGGCAAAAGAGCAGAAGAGCGGACAGCAGAAGAGCTGACAGCACATAAGCAGAAGACCAGAAGACCGGAGAGGGAGAAGACAAGAGCAGGAGAAGACCGGATGAAGATTTTTAATAAACTTTCCAAAACGTCTCCTGTCATTATTTACATACACTGCCTTTTATGGGATGAATGGGTAGGGGTACAGTGTGGGGGTCCGGGATCTGGGGGGCCCCCCTTGTTAAAGGGGGCTTCCAGATTCTGATGAGCCCCCTGCCTGCAGAACCCAATAACCACTGGCCAGGGTTGTGGGGATGAGGCCCTTGTCCTCATCAACATGGGGGCAAGGTGCTTTAAGGTGGGGGGTGCAGAGCTCCCCCCAATGTTGAGGGCATGTGGCCTGGTATGGTCCAGGGGGGGTGGGGCCTCTCGCTCATCCCCTCCCCCTTCCTGCCCTACCGGGCTGCATGCTCGGATAGATAGATGGATTTTGGGGGGGACCCCACTGCGGCGTGGGGCTACCCTCAAATTCCATACCGGACCCGAAGGCCATTTTTGGCGTGGAGTTCCCCCTTAAGATTCTTACAGCGCAAGTCGGATCATCCTGATCCGACTTGCGGTGCAACTTCCATTCAAATCAATGGGCTCCCATAGGGAACCATTGATTTTGAATGGAAGAAAAAAAAACCTATAACGTGGCTGAACGTATGTTCATCACGTTCGGTCACGTTTGGTCATGTTCGGCCGCTTTTCTGTGTTTCAAATGCCGGGAAGCACACGTTCGAACGCAAATAATTGCGTTCCAAAAAACGTCCCTGAACTCAACTGCCTGCAAATGACTGTAAACGACCCTGTGTACATGGGCAAATAAGATAAAATGTAGATGGGTTCAGGGGCTTCTAAAAAAAAAACGCCCAACTGCTCCTAAACGGCCATTTACAACGTTCTGTGTACATGGAGCCTAACTGAGTCTGGTGTATGAGAAGTATGAATGAGAAGGAAAACAGTCTTTTTGTACTTCCTAAAGAAAATCAGTTTCTTGGACAGAGGCAGAGACAGAACCTTTCTGTTTGTGATCTACTCCTAGTACGCTTTTCTACAAAACAGAAGCATGCTGGGAGTGGGCTTTTTGTTTTGCCAGTATCCAAATCTTTGGGTAGGTGGCAATATAACCCATTTCTCTCTGAATAACTGAATCTTGTGTTCCTTAGTAAACCATTTTCTTTGGTTTTATGGTCCTTTAATAGATTTATTTTTTTATTTCAAACAGTCCAGTATCACTTTACATTTCTGTTATTATTAGCAACATATAAAAACTTTTATTTCTTACTAATAAAGGGCTTTAAATGTTTGATACAGCATATATCTTTATTTGTCGTTCTGAGCTTGATTATATATTTAGGGCTTCTCTATATAAAAATAGTTTGGAGAGTATGCAATTAGTAAACACATACACTGCAGGAACACCCTTTTTTAAGCAGGATCTTCAGGTTCAATATGCTTTATAATTCATGACTATTAAGTCATTTTCTATTACTCACTTATATATTTTAATTGGGTCATATATTGCCAACATAATTATATAGACTACATATAGATGGGCTTCCAATCCTGCGGCTGTAGGGGAGTGTATGTTTGCAATATCAACTTCAGAGAGGCTGAAGGGCTGCTGTCCTTCGTCTGTCAGTGCATTAGTAGCCTATGGATGAGCTGCTGCTGTTTCCAGAAGGAGCAATACTTGGAACAAGGGACTTTCTTCAGGATATGGACTGCGTAAGGCTCAGCGAGCCTCATCTTTTCATGAATTTACTTTGTGCTTGGAAGCCTGAAGAATTTTTTATTTTGATCAAACAGACCTTTGTGTTTAACCATTTGAGTCCTCAGCACTAATTTACAATGGCATTGAGATAGCTGTTATTTGTCCAAGTGTAATTTAACCACTTAAGCCTCGGAGGATTTGGCTGCTAAAAGACCAGGGTTTTTTTTGCGATTTTTTTACTGCGTGACTTTAACGGACAATTGCGCGGTCCTACAACGCTGTACCTAAACGAATTTGAAGTCCTTTTTTTCCCACAAACAGAGCTTTCTTTTGGTGGTATTTGATCACCTGTGCGATTTTTTGATCATGCGCTATAAACAAAAAAAGAGCGCCAATTTTGCAAAAATAACAATATTTTTCACATTTTTTTATATGAAATTCCCCAAAAAAAAATGTAAAAATCAAAATTTTTTAACATTTTCGGCCAATTTGTTTTATGCTACCTATGTTTGGTAAAAAAACCGCAAAAAGCGTATTTTGATTGGTTTGCGCAAAAGTTATCGCGTTTACCAACCTATGGGAAAGATTTTTGTCATTTTTTTTTTTTTAACGCGTAATGGCGGCGATCTGCGATTTTTTTCAGTACTGCGACATTGCGGCGGACAGATTGGACCCTTGACTGACATTTTTGACACTTTTGGGGGTACCAGTGACATTACTGCAGTAATCAGTGCTATATATATGCACTGTTACTGCAAAAATGACACTGGCAGGGAAGCGGTTAACTTTATTGGACAGGGAGGGGTTAAGTGTGTCCTAGGGGCGTGCTTCTAACTGTGCAGGGACATGGCTATTGGTGTAAAAACAAAGATCAACGGTTCTACATAGTAGAACCGTATGATCTTTATTTTTACACAGGGAGAATGACGGGCGGCTTGTTTACATAAGCCGCTCTGCCTTTCTCCCTTCACAGGAGCGATCGTAGTGTGACCGGCGGACATCGAGTCCGCCGGTCACACGCACTGACTTGCCTGTGAACGAGCCGCGGCGGGAATTGGTTCGCAAGTCAGTGACAGGCGAGTGACGTATCCATACGTCACTCTGCCTGGCCGGGGCTGACCGCCGCAGTATATAGTCGTGCGGCGGTCGGCAACCGGTTAAGAACCATCTCTGTGGGGGTAATGCTGGAACAGCTGGCTGTCCAGTGATAATCCCAGGAGTGGAAATGGTCAGCTCCTAGGCTTCTGATGTTTTCACAGATCACTCCATTGGAGCACACAGTGAAAGCAAAAGTAAACACACCATTTTTTTTTACCAAGGATGGTCAGGAAGAGCTTTAAAAACTATGTCCAACCTCTTCACACAGCAGACTATTAGTACTATAGTGATGTTTCAGCTAGCAATAGATGAAGTTAGAAGTGATCTGCTGTTGCAAAATCTGCATCAGATCTCCACTGATCAGATTCAGACGCCCAAAAAGAAAAGTGAATGAAAATATATAAAAAAAAAAGAAAAAAAAATATTTTTTAAAAATGTTATTCCTAATAAAAACCAAGCAAATAAAATATGTTTATCCAAATGTGTTACCAAATAAAGCCTTTACTGCTTAAAAAAATGATTTATGTTACGTTAGGACTTACATTTTTTATTTTTTTTGGCTTTAATTTTTAAGTAAGCTTAGAATAAAACCATTATTTGCAAATGCTAAAAACAAACACTTCATATTGGTTTCCATTCAAAATGATGCATATTTTCAAAGAAAGGACCTTAAGGCCTCTTTCACACGGCCGCTCCGTATGTCCGTATATCACCCCATCCGTTTGCGGGTGATATACGGACATAATGCATGTCAATGGGATTGCGGATGTCAGCGGATAGCCATCCACTGACATCCGATTTGCGTCCTTTCAGTTCTGTTCCGTTTTTTTGGAACGGAACAGAACCCTATTTTTCTTCCGTTTAAAAAACGGAACGGATGCAAAATCGGATGTCAGCGGTGTCATCCGCTGACATCCGCAATCCCCATAGACATACATTATGTCCGTATATCATCCGCAAACGGATGGGATAATATGAGGACATACAGAGCGGATGACACAAGTGTCATCCGTGTCCGTGAAAAAAAAAAAAAAGGCCCGGAGCGGCCGTGTGAGAAAAATATATCTTTGTAAAAAAAATCTAAAATATACTACATTGTTTCTACATGATACAATTACCACATACCCTGGAAAAAACAGGACATTTTGGTAGAGCTAGATTCTAGACATTATTTCAAAAATGATTTCAGAAAAAAAGAAAAACTGTTCCTTATTCGATTTTTTATGTGCTCAAAATCAACACATTTGCTTTATTTCATAATTTTCAAAATTTTTACTCCAATTTCTGGGAAAAAAAAAAACTTAAATTAAAGTATGGTATAAATAAAAAATGTATCTGTTAAAAAAAAATCAAGATTGGCTAGGTTGACTACAAAATATGATAGACTATAAGACAATGTCCAAAACCTGAAAAAAAGCCATTGGACTCAAGGGGGCTTACACATGTTAACGGTAGTATTCAAGCTGTTACAAAATGGACATTCGTGGCTTCTACCTTTGGTCTAATCCCATATACAAGAGAACAGAAGAAGTGGCTAAATCCAAAAAAACAGAAATACCAGGGTGGTCCAGGGTTGGCCGATGAGGTATATACCCCACTACTCATCATAATCACCATGAATAGTTAGTTCTAGGTAATCTCAGCACACAGAAAACAGTGAAATCCTAACTGTTCATTAATGCCCCTAGGAGTAAATGTTTCAAACTCAAATATTTGAATGCGCTGTTTTTAAAGCAGTAGTATACTCAAAGTAAAAAAAAAAAAAACCCTTCAAGACAAAGGCATAATGAGCTAGTATGCATACTAGCTCATTATGAAACACTTACCTTAAACACTTACCTCCTAAGCCCCGACACGGACCCCCGGACACTGCTGTGGGAGCGGACATGATCCCTCGGCATCTCTTCCGAGTTCGGCGGCTCCGGGACTGTGATTGGCCGGAGTCGCGATGACGTCACTCCCGCGCATGCGCACGGGAGTGATTTTCCGGCAACTTCCCGGCAAGGAACTCTGAAGGTCCAATCTCATCCCTGTAGTATACATCCTGGGCAGCAGCAGGCAGGATGGTCTTAAAGGATTTGACAGATGAAATGCCGCTGTCTGGCTGCCTTTGGTAGTCGTATCTGGAGAAGGGACCTTTCAGACTGGCTCCTGTGTGCTTTAAATCAACGGCCTCCTCAACTGCAATGTTACCCCAGTGAGAGACTTCGATAACCCGGGTCATGCTGGTAATTGTCAGGAAGGGACTGTTGTTCTCATAGTGAATCTTCAAGGGGTCATGACTCCAGGCAGGGATGTCCTTGAATGGACCATACTCGATGGTGTCATCGGAGCGGGACGGGTTTCCCAGCTTTGTGTAGCTCTCAACATTTCTTGAGGCCAGCTTAACGCGTGTGGTTTGAGATGTCGTGGCATACCTATCTCGCATTTTCTGGATACCTTATTGGCCTTTACAGGATACCTTGCTGGATATGCAGGATGCCTTGACTGGCATTTAGAATGGTTATCTTAAACAAAATGTCTTTTGAGTTAATCTCATTTTACTTTGACCTTCAGAGCGCATGCGCCGCTCGTGCCTGCATGGCTTAGGAGATATTAATTGTACCTACAGGTAAGCCTTATTATAGGCTTACCTGTAGTTAAAAATCACAAAAAGCGGTATACTACCGCTTTAAGTTCACTGTCTTTTGGTTGACCTTTCACAATTGCTGTTTTCTCTTGGAGCTCAAGTTTATGTCTCAGCCATACCATGTGGGGTGAGAGCTGCCTCCATTTTGGTTTTTTATCATTACCCTTTATGTGATTAGTTAATAGTTTGTGGGTCCCCTCTAATTTAGGCCCTATTCCCATTGTGCAATTTGGAATTGCGTGCAGAATCCCTGCAATTCTGCCCGCAATTCTGCAATGCATGTTTGGGTGCCATTGTTCTTAATAGCACCCCAAATGCAGTTTAATTCTGCCATGACAGAATCGGGCAGTAAATGTGGTAAAATGTGCATTTAAATAATTTTCCAAGCTTGTTGCCCAAAAAAGACCAAGACCTTATTTTGGGTAACAAATGTGCATAGGGCAGCCCATTGAAGTGTATTGGCTGCTCTTTGCTCAACATGCAGAATTGTGTGAAAATCATGCAACAAAAATCACCCAATATGTGAATGGGGGCATAGTGTTTACTTGTGGTATATACTGTATTTACTCATGCTTCTTATCGTCATCACTGATGGCTGGTGGTGAGAGGGGTTTGTGGGGTTTTAAGCTGCATCCCACTACATGTCAACCTGTATGAAAAACACTTTTGAATATTATCTGTGTTCCCAAGTCCTGTGGAATGCATTTATTTGTGGATTATATATGTAGTACCCTACAGGTAGGTGCTAGGTAAATGTATAGTGGGCCTTGTCTGCCTAACAGCAGGGCTGTGATCTGTTTAGATATGGTGTCAGGGCTTCCAGATGTGCCTGCTGAGGGGAGAAGTATCTCCACTGGCTCCTGTGAGAGGCTTCTCATAGGGCAGTGTGGGAAGCCCAAACAGGGGACACATCCAGACTTGTAACTACCCCAAAAGGCAAATTATGCTGCAAAGGATTCTGGGAGTGGGTATAAGTTTGGGGGAAGTACGTGACAGGATGTCTTTGGCGGGAGCAGAGTCCCAGGAGGGAGAGTAGGCTGTCTCTCCTCCTGTCTGATGAAGCGGATGTCTCGGGGTGTCGCCTGAGAATCCAGAGAGTGTTGAGCTGAGCTGAGGGGATCCAGTGTGCCGAGAGCCTGTGGAACGAGAGAGGGGTCCAGTCCCAGGAAAGCCTACACAGGTCGTGAGTACTGCGGATTGCCCCTGGGGGTCTGCCTGAGTCAGAGGGGACCACTCCGGAAGAGGTTCTGGGATCCAGTGCCAACTAGCTGAAAGGGGGTACCTAGGTTGAGGACCCTGAAGTTACAGAGGGTACCAGTGACATTACTACAGTAATCAGTGCTAAAAATATGCACATAGTCAGTGAACCCCGAAGAGTTCAAGGTTAAAGGGGGCACCTGCATATGGGCCCTGAATCGGACAGAGGGTGACAGTTGAGAATTGCGGCTTCACAGAAATCTACAGAGTACTACCTCAAGCCAGTGCAAGGTGGGAGGGGAGTATTCAGTGACTTTGCAGTGCGGCAGTGTCAGTAATTCTACAATTCACAGTCTTGGGTCTTCTGGACTTATTGTCGAGGGTCCAGCACTTCTATCAAGCTACAGTGTGTTCTCAGTGTTAGTGAGTGTTGGCTGGCGTTGGCTGGCATCAAGGAAGCGCCAACGGGCATTTTTCTAGGATTAAGTCCCAAGTGTAATTAGTTAAGCCTAAAGGAGTATCCCACTCATTCCCTTCTCCCACCCCCTTAAACCACAAAACCAAGATGCCAGAGTTGTCGATGTCTCAGTTCTCACACCCAGGGTCAGAGCTCACATGGGCTGGAGAGGTAACCAGTAACAATGGCAGACCCACCTCAGGCCACAGGCCTGGAAAACCTGCTACATATATACAGGAAGTTCCAGGGTAACAATCAAGATAGGTTTTGTAGGTTTGTTCTTAAAGGGGTTGTAAAGACAGAAGGTTTTTTAACCTAAAGCAGAGTTCCAGCCGTTTCTGTGTTTATTAAAAGTCAGCAGCTACAAAAAGTGTAGTTGCTTACTTTTAATAAACACACATTTTCCAGTCCCATGATTCAGTGATGCACCCGGCTGTGACAGCTTGCGGCTTCACAACCGTGTACGCACTGCGCATGCGTGAGTCACACTGCGCGTCCTGAATGGCCAGGAAATCTTCTGAGATCTGTGACGTGTCCCAGAGGATTGCAGGGAGGGAGGGGAGAGAAGAACTTCCACTTGAGCTGCCTAGGCAGCCCGAGTGAAATTGGGAGCGGGTACCTGTCAAAACTAAGTTTTTGCATGCCTGGGGGTCAAGAGTCCTAAAGGTGGAAGTTACACTTTTGGGTGGAACTCCACTTTAATGCATTCTGTGGATTAAGATAAAAAGCCTTCTGTTTATAGCAGCCCCCATAACACTTACCTGAGGTCCCTCTCTGTCTGGCAATGTCCACGAGTGTATCCGCCAGCTTAGGCTGCGATTCCCAAATGACAACATTCCACTATACAACATTCGGACATCCACTGTCCACACGCAACCATTAAATTCTATACTAGCGTATTCACTAGGGTCTTCAACTTTCATGGACAGAGTCTCTGTTTTCGGGTTTCAGTGTTACCGGTTTTCCATAAGTGTGACCCATGACCACGACTAATTCAGAATTTTTCAGAAATCCTTCAAACATTCACGCAAATTCATTACTACAATTTTTTTTCGCTGCCATATTTTTATGAGTTAATGATATGTGACGTGTCAGTGATTGGGAGAACAGGCAGAAACACTTAATATTGTTTGTATGAGGATACATGGAATGTTCATATGCAATTCCATGTGATTAACTTGAAGTGACGCCTCCCACACCCCTGATGAAGTAGAGTGCTACTCTCTGAAACGCGTCAGCTAGAGGACGTTTCTGTTCCATCATCCATTTTATAATTGGTGCATTGTTAGTTTATTGCATATTGCACATTTTTATGTTGTGTAAACATTTTCATGTATCCTTTGTAGATTCTGTATATGCAAACATATAGTTTTTAATACATACATTTTTCTCACTTTTTCAAATACATAGTGCCTATAAAGTCCCAACCATTTTGGGGAATTTTTTCTGTTTGGTAAGAAAATTTCACCTCACTTTCTGCCCCTGTAACAATAGGATTTTGAAAATTTTGGATTGAAGCCATTGGCTTCAATGGAGACACATTTTTCCCATAACACTTACAGGAGTCAATTTCCCTTCCTAGGAGTAGATTTCCTCTGACTTCCTGTTGTCTCCCTCCGTTTTTAGAGTCATATGTACAGTAAGTTGGATGTTTGCTACTCAGGGACTGCCTGTACAGTATATAATATAATACTTGCTTTGGTCACATAAAGGATTATTCTGTGTAAACCTATATCTCACATGTTTTATGAGTTTAAAACCAATATTAACCAGTTACCGACTGCCTACCGCAGATTTATTGCGCTCCTGGGGAAGCCGATGCGTGTGTCAGGCGGCTCCTATTGCCGCCTGACACCCGCGATTGTTCCCCGCTGAGAGAGAAGGACGGTCGGCTGTTGTAAACACAGTCAACCGTCTTTCTCCCTGGGATGATCACAGAGCTCATGTGATCCTGCTATATAGGATCACATGTTTCTATGGTCATCTCAGAAGCCACGCCTCCCCACAGTTAGAATCACTCCCCTAGGCTCACATTTAACCTCTTGATCATGCCCAGGGCAAGGATGCCAAACTGCACCCCCTTCCCTTAGGGTTAGGGTCAAGAGTTCCCCACATCCCTGCAATAAACTATGGGCAACCGCTCCTCCTGCCCACCCCTTGTCCTGGTCCTGCTTACCCATTTCCTGTCACTGCCTCAGCTCTGCTTCTGGCTCCAGCACCACTTCCCTCACTTTCTCCCACAGGAGAAACTGATGGCAGTGGAGCCATAGGTTTCTGATGCTGTCAGTCACACTCCTGTGAGGAGGGATTGGGGAGGTGGCTTACCGGCACTGTGTGCATCTTTGAATGCACACAATTTGGCTTGGGAGCATAAATGCATTCCTGGCTTTCTGCAGGAAGCACTCGGAGGAATGAGAAGCTGAAAGTGCCAGCAAGGAGGTAAGCAACCTTTCTGTGCAATATCGTTGCACAAACAGGTAAGTATTACCTCTTTGTTATTAAAAAAATACAGGCATACCCCGTTTTAAGTACACTCACTTTACATACACTCGCGAGTACAGACACAGCCTGGTCAGCTTGGCACGGCACTACTCCCGGTTTTTAACTTTGGTGTCTATGGGAAATCTTGGTCAGTTTGACATGGCACTGCTCCCAAACCATAAGTGACAGGGATACCAAACTTAGGGAGCACCGAGAGGGGACCCAGGACTACAACATATCCTATTTGTGGCCAGCCTGCTTGCCAAGGTAATCTACCATATCATAGTCCTGGATCCCCTTAACATGCTCCCCAAGCTTGGTGCCCTTGTCAGCAGTGCCATGTCAAGCAGACCAAGATTTCCTATGGAGCTAGTGTATTTACATGCATTGAGAAATGAAAAAATGTATTGCTTCACTTTAAGTACATTTTCGTTTTACATACATGCTCTGGTCCCATTGTGTACTTAAAAGTGGGGTATGCCTGTAAATAAAATTATGCTTTTAGTATTCTTTTAATTTGTGTCTTTTATATATTTTATATAGTTCAGTCCTATATGGATGCTTTATTGGCTGATACATTTCTGTATCTTTATTCTGTGGCATATGTATTTTCACAAATATAAGCAAAGAAAAAGGGTTTGTGTAATTCTCGCGCTGTCCTTATATTGTAACTAATTATCTCCTTCAATGCTGCAGGTACTATTATTGGTAACCTTCACAATTCAGATACATATAGCAGGGGGGGAGTACCGCGCTTTAAAGGTGCTTAATGTTAAATTACTAAATAAATCTAAATAAATATATAAATTGTGTACATATACTATATAAAGTGCCTCAGTGCTTCTATGGTGTATAGCATTAAATCAAAAATCATACGTACATCAAAATATTAATTAATAAATAATAGATTATTGCAATAATAAAATATTTTTCTTAAATACACAATAAATTATCTATAGTGGTGATATATAAATAAGTTGTAGTGCTCTTGAATCCACAATAAATACAAAATTAGGTGGTATAAATATAAATATTAAAGTGCCAAAGTGAAGTATAGCCAGTACTTTATTGAAATATAAATAGAGTAACACTCACATTGTTTCCGTCTTTTTCAATAGCATAACAAAGCCGACATGGGTCAATAGGTTGCCGATAAGTCACTTCCGGTGTCCTATCCTACGCGTTACGCTGCGTACCAACGCAGCTTCTTCCAGGGATCCCTGGCTATACTTCACTATATTGGCCCATTTATTTCGGAGATTTAAAGGTCACCTATACATCTCCTGGCATACCGTTCCCTAAACAAGGAGGAAATTTGGTTACCAACAGCTGTACCCAAACGCAATAGAGGAGTAAGGAACACATCTCTGAGGCATATATCATAAGGTGTATTATAAAAGGAATGGAGGTGAGCGCTTAGGACACCTAGTGGTCACTGCACGGAAGAGCACCTGCATGCAATTTGGAGAGGAAGATTTGTTTGATCACAGTTTATTAATTTTTAAGGACACTTTGGCACTTTAATATTTATATTTATACCACCTAATTTTGTATTTATTGTGGATTCAAGAGCACTACAACTTATTTATATATCACCACTATAAATAATTTATTGTGTATTTAAGAAAAATATTTTATTATTGCAATAATCTATTATTTATTAATTAATATTTTGATGTACGTATGATTTAATGCTATACACCATAGAAGCACTGAGGCACTTTATATAGTATATGTACACGATTTATATATTTATTTAGATTTATTTAGTAATTTAACATTAAGCACCTTTAAAGCGCGGTACTCCCCCCCTGCTATATTTTCACAAATAATGTGCACTCCATCAGAGGAAGATTTAATTGGCAATTTTAGACAGTGCATTTACATTTAGCTTAAAACGGAGTTCCAGGCATTTTTGTGTATATTAAAAGTCAGCAGCTACAAGTACTGTGGCTGCTGATTTTTAATAAACAGCCCTAACCTGTCGCACGATCCAGTAGTGCACTGACCCCAGCAGTATTCACCCTGTGTCCTCCCTCGTTGGTGCCAGCATCTTTACTATGGGCACTCAGCTGTGACAGCTTGCAGCTTGTGCGAGCAGCACTGCGCTGTGTCTTGTCCCAAAGTCTTCTAGGACCTGTCATGTGTCCCAGAAGACTTTGGGAAGGAGGGGGAAAGAAGAACTTCTGTTTCCAATTGCCTGTCAAAATCTGGTACCTGTCAAAATCGGGTACCTGCTCCCCCCCTCCTCCCCAAAACAGGAGCTGGGGAGGAGGCCTTAAAGCGGAACTTCCCCTTTTAGGTGAAACTCCGCTTTTTAAACAAAATTTTTAAACAAAACACCATTACTAAAACTGTAAGTGCAACATTCATTTATTATTTATATAAGTAAATAAATAAGGGTACAAGTACAAAAAAAAAATAGCAAGTTTGAAGTTTTTGATTGGTAGATCGTTATAAAGAGGTGCCGTTTTTCAGAAACCATTTTGCTATACTAGGAATTACTTGGTAATGAGGACCATTTTTTAAGGCTGTGCAAACCTGACAATAACTCTTTTGCCACCCACCACCGGTCTTAACATAATATCGAGATCTCCAGTTGAAATACTTTTTATATTTCTCATCATCTTTATCCAACTCAAGAAGGTACATTGCCAGATCCTTTGGGCTTGAAAAATCATTGACATGAATAAAAGCATCACCAGGGACAAAACGTTCATAATTTTCACGGGAGGTCCCTAGTACAATCGGCAAGGTCCATGTGCCAAATGCATTTGACCAGAGTTTTTCAGTAATGTAATCTTTAAAGTTTGAATTCTCAAAAGCCAGGTAGAATTTATACTGAGAAATGGTCTTATGGAAGTCACCCCAGGTCAGTGCAATGTGTCCTTTACCATAAACATCAATCGGAATATATTTTTTCAGTTCTTCATAATATGCTGTCCTCCAGACACCTGGGTAGAACTTACTAACTACCCAAGCCGCCAGCTTGGATTTGGTTGGGATGGTGATGTTTTGTGGCTCTTTAAGGGCTATTAGCTGACCATAGGGTCTGAAGATATCTGCATCCTTACGAAATGTTAATGTCATGTTAAAAAGGCCATCCAGCGTATGTAAGTTTTTAATGATTAGTGGTGGCTCCATGTTAAACCAAACCCAATGCTGGAAATGAGGTCTTGGCTTCTGGGGTAGTGATCTTTTATCGTACATGATATCTACATGATGCATGACCACGGCATCAGCAATACTGTAGAGATTTCGGTCTGCTGTTAGTTTGCAGTCTGAGATGCCAAACTCAGTCTGGCATCTGTCCAACGGAAAGTGGTCTCCAAAAGGCCAGACCCAAACCAGGACAAGAATTTCATTTTGTCTTTTTGGAGGGGGAATATCTATTCGTTGAGTTTTCCCAGGCAGTAGAGAAAATTCTGACTTATTCCAGAAGTAAGAAAATATGACCAAAGCAAGAAGTAGGGGAATTAGGGCCAGTCTTGGATTCAATAAGAACTTCATAATTAATACGGTGAATTTCCTGCAAGAGACCAAGAAATATGTAAGAAGCCAGTGGACAGTTCATCCCAAAAACTTATAGGTGAAATATCTGTTTTAGGTGTCTTGAGACTTTTTTGATATGTTTAGTCAGATGTGTATCCATAGACAAAACTTTTAGTTAGGGTACATTCCCTCTTAGACAGCTGTCATCAGATATGGTACCCCAGTGTGAAGATTTCCTCTTTCCTCCTGTTCAGATGTCAACTGTAAAATGATGGATTTACCTGCTGTTCTTCTGGCAATTGGTGAAGCTGACAAGGGTTAGAATCCTTCCTTAGTTTGCTTAACCTCCCTGGCGGTATGATTCTTTTGGATTTTAGGTGCTGAAAGCGGTACCATTAATTTGCATGTAATTCTTGTGAATGAGCAGCCCAAACCAACTGTATACATTTATTATATATATATATATATATATATATATATATATAATATATATACAGTATATATATGTATTCATATATATATATATATATATATATATATATATATATGATAAATGTATACAGTTGGTTTGGGCTGCTCATTCACAAGAATTACGTATATATATATACACGTGTATATATACACGTGTATATACATATATATATATATATATATATATATATATATATGTATATATATGTATATATGTATATATATATATTGTGACAGGAAGTCAGGTAAATCTATGGGTGTTGTCACAGACGGGAGATACATTTCTGCTTGGTTTAGACAATTCACCAATTACTATACGGTGTAGGCTGCAGAGGTAGGCAGGAAGGTGTACGGAAGTTGAAAAACCTTCAGCTGTTTAGAATGAGGCAATTAAGGCCTCTATAATTTGTCCAAAGGAAGTCTGTTGATTGCTGCCTCCTGAGGCTGTGTAAGCTGGGGAGAGACTTCTAAAGGTGAGGTGTTGAACTTTTTTCTGTGTAAAGAAAACGCAAATGGACATTTGAGTGTCTGCTGTAGGGTCAACAGTGTCTGCCCAACAGTAGGTTGGGAAGACTCTTTAGGTAGGTTCCTGTGTGTGAGAAGGTAGACGCCCACAGCGGCCAGGATTTATTTTGTGTTTTATTTTGATTTTTTTATGTTTTTGCTGCATGCACTTGTTTGAAGAAATTGGAAGAATAAACCATAAACTGTTGTTTTCAACCCCTCCTCGGCTATCTCCCTGTGTAATGAACCCCCCCAAAGGGGTCCTCCACACCCGCTACCGAGCTAATCCCTCACAATATATATATATATATATATATATATATATATATATATATATATATATATATATACATAAAAAGTACAGTAAAACTGCAGCAAAGGGCACTGGGGGGCAATGTAATGTGATTTTATTTTATTTTGAATGGTATCAGTGTGTTTGGTGTGTTTTACATTTGAATTTGCCGCCGGTTCCACCCCCCTGCGAACGTCACGACGCCAGAGACGGAAGCCGGGGCTCACAAACGAACGGGAGGAAGCTCCGCCACCGCATACCACCCGCATTCTTTGCTGGATGCCGGAGAAAAGGTAAGTAAAACCTCTACCAGGATCCAGCGATCTTCCTAGCGGTACCCCGAGTGTGGCTCGGGGTTACCGCTTTTGGCTCTAAAATCTAACCCCGAGTCATGTTCGGGAATACCGCTAGGAAGGTTAAAGGCATTGTAAGCATTTCTACTTGCACTTTGTGTTTTTCACCTGCATGAGATGTGCATTTATCATGTAGTTTCATGGAGTCATTTGTTGCCCTGCACACAACCTATAGTACAGGAATATGCAAACTTTGGCCCTCCAACTGTTGTTGAACTACAAGTTCCTTCATGTATTAGTCTCTGGGAGTCATGTTTATGGCTGTCAGAATCTGCAATGCCTCATGGGACAACACAGTTCCACAAGAGCTTGAGGGCTGAGGTTTGCCTACCCATACTATAGTGGAATAAATCTTCACATTCCTGTGTCATGCACTTTCTGTTTGTTTAGAAGGTATTTGGTATTGTGCTGCACAGGTTAATGCATGCATGACCTCCATCTTTTGTGTGGAAAAATCGACCTTTCCTGTGAAAAAAATACATTCTCACACTCCCTGGGTCTCTAAAGCCTGGTATACACTAGTAGTGTTTTTATTTCAACCTAGCAGGGCTGAGATAAAAAACTGACAGCTCAGGAGGAACCACTGTACTAACAATCCAACGTTAGTACAGCGATCTTCCCTGCTGTTCTATCATGTTCTGACAGGGAGACAGCCCCCTGCAAGAACACTCTGGTCAGCACTGCCAGCCAGTGGGTGAGAGCACTATATAGGAGCCGATCGGCAGGCCTTTTTCGGTCATGCCCCTTCAGCGACCGGCTTCTGTCAGACCGCCTGCAGTACACATGGGCCGAATGTCGATGCCGCCCGACATTTGACCCGTGTGTTCTAGGCTTAAGTCTAGTACTCCTGTTGGTAAGAGCTACATAGTAATTATATCTTACACAGACACAAGCAGGCAGAGCATTCACAGGCACACAGAGAGGTATCATACAGTTAAAAGATTTTTTTTTTCAATTACAACAGCACACTCACATTTGTGATGGGACATAGAATGGAAGGCAAGGCATGCATTGGACGCTAAATGAAACTGAACAGGAAGTTGTCTTTTTCCATTGGCAAATGGGGACAAGCTAGCTAAAGAAATCAGCCAGGACACTACAAACTGCAGCAACAACATTTGAGCCTATCATTAAAATGCACCCCTCTAGGTCAGCACTCACCACAGGACGCCGTGAGACTTACCTACAAATGGATCCCTCCAACGGTCACAGGTTCCCTCATACCCGGCGGTTTTCTTTTCAGATTCCAAATCTTCAGCCTCCTGTCCTGATTGGCCGGAACGATAAGGGACGCAGTGGCAAATATTGATTTGCTAAAAGTGGGAGGGGGCAGTGCTCTGCGCCCTGAGGACAACCTAAAGCAAGCCAATTAGAGCCTCAGGCTCTAATCAAATGCTTGTAAAAAAATTATGGACCTAATAAAAACCCATAGTCCAGTACCCCTCCCAGTACAGTGAATGCACACTCATAGAACAATTGATTTTTAAATAAATTATAATATGACTAAAAATTTTTAACATTAAGATGTTAAAAAATGTTAGTCATATTATCAGTTATTTAAAAAGAAATTGTTCTATGATTATGCAAACTAACTTTGGGAACTTTGGGGGGGGGACGCCCCTGCACCCCTTATGAACCAGCTTCCAACTGGTTAAGTGTCTCTCGTATAACTAAACCTGCAATAAGATGCTGTACAGAAGACAGAGAATACTTACCACTTCTGCTGCCCACACGGCCAAATACCACTCTGATGCAGAGGAATCCTCAGCTTAAGTTTCTTCTGAAACTTACAATGCTAGGAGTGACAATCTCCTGTGTCCCCGACAGCGCTCACTGGTTCCTCCTGCTGATGTCTACATCACTATAAAACACAGAGAAGTATAAGGGAATGGATTGTTTAATGTAATACAGTGTAAGTAAACGCTAAACAAATATATATATATATATATATATATACACGATATTGTCAAAAATATTGGGACACCTGCCTTTACAAGCACATGAACTTTAATATCATCCCAGTCTTAGTCCGTAGGGTTCAATATTGAGTTGGCTCACCCTTTGCAGCTATAACAGCTTCAACTCTTCTGGGAAGGCTGTCCACAAAGTTTGGGAGTGTTTCTATGTGAATGTTTGACCATTTTTCCAAAAGCACATTTGTGAGGTCAGGCACTGATGTTGGACAAGAAGGCCTGGTTTGCAGTCTCTGCTCTAATTCATCCCAAAGGTGTTTAGGTCAGGACTCTGTGCTGGCCAGTCAAGTTCCTCCACCCCAAACTTGCTGATCCATGTCTTTATGGACCTTGCTTTGTACACTGGTCCAAATCATTTGGTGGAGCAGGGATTATCGTGTGGCTTTTTATTTTTTAGGGGTTTGGCTTGGCCCCTTAGTTCTAGTGAACTCTTAAGGCGTCACCATACCAAGACATTTTGGACAATTTCACGCTCCCAACTTTGTGGGAGCAGTTTGAGGATGGCCCCCTTCCTGTTCCAACATGACTGCGCACCAGTGCACAAAGCAAGGTCCATAAAGACATGGATGAGCGAGTTTGGGATGGAGGAACTCGACTGGCCTGCACAGAGTCCTGACCTCAACCCCACAGAACACCTTTGAAATGAATTAGAGCGGAGACTGTGAACCAGGCGTTCTTGCCCAACATCAGTGCCTGACCTCAAAAATGTGCTTCTGAAAGAATGGTTAGATATTCCCATAGTTACACTCCTAAACCTTGTGGACAGCCTTCCCAGAAGAGTTGAAGCTGTTATAGCTGCACAGGATGGGTCAACTCAATATTTAACACTATGGGCTAAGACTGGGATGACATTAAAGTTAATGTGTGTGTAAAGGCAGGGGTCCCAATACTTTTGGCAATATACTGTATATACATATCAAACTGTTGCCACTATATAAATCCTATATAAAAATAATATAACAATTATATATATATATTTTGATCTATCAAATATACCATTAAAAGCAGCTTGTTCTAGCTGTTCAGTAAGTGCAAAAAATATTTGTTGATTATGAAAGCCAGTTCTATTCTGTGCACTCTGCAGTGTTATCTCAGGCCATTTTATCAATCCTGCAAAGTTACTTCTATGAACAACAGAATAATCCCCGCTATGTTTTGGAGGGGGGTTCTGTAGTCCAAATTTCCTGTCCTATAGTGGTTCTCTGCATAAAAAACTAATAGCACTGGTTACCTGAATACATTATTTGTATTAAAAAAAAAAGAAAAAAGCACAACTATTTGTACAATGCAGGAGGAGGAGACTATATTTGTAATAAGCAAATATGGATGCCCCTTCATACATAAAAAAAATTCCAAATTATACATTGAAGATTTTTAGTAAAATAATGGCATACAATGATTATTTAAATCCCCCAAAAAGACTATGGCAGGCCATTGATGATACACACACAGTCAGTGTTGATGGGGGAATCTCTCCCGCGGAGATAATATGTTCTCCAGGCAGATGGTGGTGGGGATTTGGGGGGGGCGGGATGGGGAGCCAATCCTGCCAGAAGAACACAGTGATTGTTGTTAGCAACTACAGCCACTGGCAAAAATCACATGAAATATCTGGCATACTGGTTGTACCCAAGTTAATTGATGGATCGGTTCAGCAGGGACCGGCCGAGATTCAAACCATCTATGGCCAGCTTAGGCATTCCCTTTAAAAAGGCAGACCATCTTTTTTAACTTTTAAAGCAGATCTTGTAACAAAAAGCAAGGTCTGCGTGATCAGCGAGGGCCCCATGCCCACCTTTATATGCTGCAAAGAAATGTAAAACAAAACCTGTGGGGGCACTAAGCTCAAGTCGCTGATATGGACAAACGCTGTAATTTTTACCCTGTTGATATGAATAAGTCATAAACAATAAGTTGTTGTTTGATGTTTTATAGGTTCCGATGCTTCTGCTGAAACTGTTTATGTAATGAACACAAAACTCTAATAAAAATTATATTTTTTAACCACTTCTGGACCAGAAGATTTTCCTGCTTAATGACCAGGCCCTATTTTGCGATTCGGCAATGCGTGAGTTTAACGGACAATTGCGCGGCCATGCAATGCTGTACCCAAATAAAATTGGCGTCCTTTTTTTCTTACAAATAGAGCTTTCTTTTGGTGGTATTTGATCACCTGTGCGATTTTTATTTTTTGCACTATAAACAAAAAAAGAGCGACAATTTTGAAGAAAAAACAATATTTTTCACATTTTGCTATATAACATGCCCCTCAAAAAAAATGTGAAAATCTAAATTTTTTAACATTTTAGTCCAATTTGTTTTCTGCTACATATTTTTGGTAAAAAAAAAAATCGCAATAAGCGTACTTAGTTTGGTTTGCGCAAAAGTTATTGCATCTACTAAGGGAAAGATTTATGTAATTTTTATTTTTTATTTTTTTTACTAGTAATTGCGGCAATCTGCAATTTTTTGCGGGACTGCGACATTGCGGCAGACAGATCGGACCCCTAACTGACATTTTTGACACTTTTGGGAGTACCAGTGACATTACTACAGTAATCAGTGCTATAAATATGCGCTGTTACTGTAATAATGCCATTGGCAGGGAAGGGGTTGATGAGGAAAAGGGAAGCAGCCATTTTGTTTATCAAATATTTACTTATCATTATCGGGCATGGATTTGTGATTAAGCAGATATATTGGATTTATGTTTTGTGAGAGGTCGTATTGTATGACAGCTGTTGTGCCATTTGCAGCTCCAGCTGTTAAGATTGCTATCTCTGCCTCTGTAGACCTGTTTAGCCAACAAGTTTTGGAAGTGACACATTTATGTTAAATGTCCATTTCGCATATCAAAGAATGTCATCAAAGACTGAGATGGAACTTCAAAGAAACTTTAGATAGGTGCCACCCACTTCAGAATGTATAAAATTGTAATACAAGTCTTTAGGAAGTTAGAGCAATGTTCATTAAGCCAACAGAATGTAATGTCTTCCTATCTGCATGTTTGTCTAAATAAATATAATTTTCAATCTGGCTTCAACAGTCAAAATGTTATTGAAACCCGTGAGTTTAGGATTACCCTTACAGGGTTAATACTGTTGGTGATCAAGGGGTTAAATGTAAGCCTAGGGGAGTGATTCTAACTGTGGGGGGGTTGGGCTTTTGAAATGATTACAGAGACATGCGATCCTATATAGCAGGATCACATGGTCTCTGTGATCATTGCAGGCTGAAGGACAGACGGCTGTGTTTACATCAGCCGTCCGTCCTTCTCTCTCAGCGGGGAGAGATCGAGAGTGTCAGTAGGCAATTGGAGCCACCTGACACATGTGCCAGCTTCCCCGCTGATGATCGGGGGCGGGAGCGTGCCGCTGGCGGCACACGCTCTCCCCCCTAGCTCCTCCCAGGCAGATGACGTTTATAAACGTGACTCTGCTTGTAGGTGCCACTCTGCTGCCGTTTATATACAGTAAGCGGTCGGCAAGTGGTTAAAAAAAGTTAGATAGTATAATTGTCTTTCCCCCAGCTTTAGTGGCACCAAGACGAGGGTGACATCATCATCTTTCTATTGAGAACTCAGGAAATGCTAAGCAGCTCAAATCTCAT
This sequence comes from Pelophylax lessonae, assembly GCF_965119305.1. Lineage (NCBI taxonomy): Eukaryota > Metazoa > Chordata > Amphibia > Anura > Ranidae > Pelophylax > Pelophylax lessonae. The sequence goes on from NC_138774.1 coordinate 85,913,201, forward strand.
GGGAAGATGCTACTAGTCATTGTTGTAGAGTCATCCTGCAAGATTAAGGCTATTTGACATTGCTCTTTTTAACTACCTCCCACCCGGGCCATTGTAGATATACGGCCGGGCGGGAGTCTCGTCCTTCTGAATGGACGTTCCGGAACGTCCTTCAGAAGGAGAGAGATCGCGCCGCTGCGCGTGCCTGTGTCCCTCGGACACAGAGCAACATCATTCGGCAGGAGGGCCCTGTGATTGGCCCTCCTGATCACATGACGGCTGTGTCCAATCACAGCCGTCATGTAATGTAAATAGAGCCGTTGTAACGGCATCGATCTCTTCTCCTCCTGACAGATCCTGTCAGTGAGGAGAAGATCAGAGGATCGATTCTGCAGCCGGGGTGATCAGTGAGTATTTCTAATTACTCACTGATCACAGGGGGGGTCTGTGCTGGTAATCAGAACATTGATTACCAGTGCAGCCCTGGGGGGGGGGGAGGGGTGCCACTAAGCCACCAGGGATGCCCACCCATGACCACCAGGGATGCCCACTATGGCCACCAGGGATGGCAAGCAGGGCTCAGAGAGCCCCCAGTGCCCTCCCTATCAGTGTTGCCCACCAATGCCATCTATCAGTGCTGCCCACCAGTGCCGTTATTGCCATCTATCAGTGTCGCCCACCAGTGCCCATTATTGCCCACCAGTGCTGCCTATCAGTGCCCATCAGTACCCCCCATCAGTGCCGATCAGTGCCACCCATCAGTGCCGATCAGTGCTGATCATTGCCGCCCAACAGTGCCACCCATCAGTGCCGCCAATCAGTGCCCATCAGTGCTGCCTATCAGTGCCCATCAGCGCTGCCTATCAGTGCCCACCAATGCTGCATATCAGTGCTATCTATCAGTGTCCATCAGTGCTGCATATCAGTGCTACCTATCAGTGCCCATCAGTGCTGCATATCAGTGCCACCCCATCAGTGCCACCCCATCAGTGTCTCCTCATCAGTGCCTGTCAGTGCGGCATCATCAGTGCTCATCAGTGCAGGAAAAAACATATCTATTTACAAAATTTTATAACCTAAACAAAAAAACGTTTTTTTTTTTTCAAACTTTTCAGTCTTTTTTTATTTGTGCACCAAAAAAGAAAAAACCTGACGATGATTAAATACCACCAAAAGAAAGCTCTATTTGTGGGGAAAAAAATGGCACAAATTTGGTTTATTGACCGCGCAATTGTCATTCAAATTGCAACAGCGCTAAAAGCTGAAAATTGGTCTGGGAAGGAAGGGGGTTTAAGTGCCCAGTATTGAGGTGGTTAAACAATCGTTTTTTATTTTATTTTTTTCTAATTTGTATTTAAAGTATTATTCAGACTTAACTGACAGGGTGAACAATAATCCCCACTTGTTTAACTGGAAGGATAAAGACAAGGGTGGAGCATGAAAACTAAACCTAAATTCTGCTCTAAACCGTAAAAGTACCAAATGGGTTGGATGTGTATTAAAGGGCGAATTAAATGTAACAATTGCCTTTAATTATTAGTCCTCCCTTGTTGTAAATCACACAGTGTCAGCAAGATTGCATGCTTTTATTATATTTAATATTGTAAAGAGAGAGAGTCACTGTGGGTTTAAGGGATTAAATCTAAATGTCCAGTACGTCTTTAAATGAGTTCATACTGCATCATCGAGATATAAAACAGGTATGGCTTGACAGACTGATAGACATAAGAAAAAAGATATACTGAACAGGAAATATAATGATTAAAATAGCAACAGACATAACAGTAATTGGACTTCTCATCAAATCACTGATAAGTACCATTTAAATACTAGCACATCATCAGTCAATCAAAAATCCATCCAGACTAAGACAGAAGAACAAGATTTGTGGTATTAAAACCAAAACAAAAAAAAATGTATATATTACAGATTATCAATCAGCACTAATAGCTGAATTATTTTTCTTATTTTGTTTAGGCTTTTTCCCTCTGTTTTCATGTGGTGATCTGGCTAAAAGAAACACGTCTCCTATATTAGAGTGCCTCCACTCTGGATGAAGGAGCACAGGGGCAACTTTGGACTGCACCATTGTCAGTCTGTGGGGAGTGGCAATACTGCCAGTATTAAATGGTTAGTCCCATCCCATCCCTAAAACATCACATCCCCAAAAGATCTAGAAAATAGCTTGTTCTTTTGAAAAATTACAGACTTACTGGCTGAATCACCAGATGAAAATAGAAGAAAGAAAGCCTTAAAAGGAAGCTAATGCTGACATCGCATCTAAGAATTGGTAAGCTGCAATATAGCAAAAGTTTGGCCCAAAAATCGCCTGTTCGCCCGACGCAGTGAATAGCTGGTTGTTAAGGAGCGGGGCCAGGAAGCTGGCCGCCACTTCCTTAACACCCGGTGAGTCATCAGCTGTCAATGGGTTTCCCTGCTGACAGCTGAATAAAAAAAAACAAACATTGCAGGCAATAAAAAAGTGAAAAAAAAAATACCGTGGGGGTCCCCCCCATTCCATATCAGGCCCTTCAGGTCTGGTATGGATTTTAAGGGGAGCCCCACACCAAACCTGAAGGGCCTGGTATGGATTGGATTGGGGGGGGGGGGGACCAATCTAAACATTTTTCTATTGCCAGCAATGGTATTGTATTTCCAACATTTCTTTAGAAATGCCAGTTTTGCCGCAGTAGGTTCTATACATGGTACAGATGCACCACTTTACAGGCAGACTAAGGGGACTCCCCATGCACTATATTTAAAGGAATATTTCTTTTTTTTTGTACTTTAAGCATTGTTAAAATGCTCCTGTAAAAAAAAGTTTTGCATTGATACATCTCCCCCAGGGCAGTACCCAGACTCCTATACCCTTTTTATGGCCAATATCTTGCATATAAGCCTTCAAAATGGGGACTTCTGATTTTTTTCAAGTTTGGGTCCCATAGACTTTAATAGAGTTCGCTGTTCGGGTGAGAACTTTTTCCCTTTTTGGGAGTTCTGGTGCGAACCAAACGGGGGGTGTTAGGGCCATCTCTAGTGATGAATTGCACATGAATGGAATATAGTGCAATCATTAAGGCTACTTGACTATTACTTGTGTCACTTACTCCATAGGCAACCATTCATATTATTTCTTTAGGTATCATTTGCTACTCCTAGCAATTAATCGTTATCAATTTTACTAGTACAGTTGAACTATGAAGAATCTCCTTTGCTACTCCTAGCCTATTTAGGTGATTGCTAACAAGTGGTTAAATCTGCTAGTAACAATAGATTAAAGTCCCGGTTCACATTTATGCAATGCGGGAACGCTGCGAATATGCAGCATGATCCCGCATCGCATCCGTACCCCTGGCAGTTCACACTGCCATATGCGATATGCGGGGGGTGTCAATTAAAAGTTAACGACACCCCCAGTTGCGATCGCATATCGCAGTGCGATCTGCAAATATTATATATTTTTGACTATATATACAGTTTGCTTTATAAATAAATGTTTAATACATGATAAAAAGATTCCCAGAGCAGCGTGGTTCAGGTATAGAGAACAGAAGAAGCTTTCTTTTCGGAAGGCCCTGTTTAATTGAAACTGCATAGAGAGCTGCCTGATAAGGGAGGAGCCACTCCTATGATTTGTTAGGATCTGTGTGTAAATTTCATATGAAGAGGAGCCTAGAGTGCCACCTGCACGATAGATAAAAGACAACATACTATTCATAAGTAATATTTCATACTAGGTGGACTAAAAAAAAAAAAGGATCCATATATAATTAATGCTGCATATGTTTTCATTTATCTATCTATCTATCTATCTATCTATCTATCTATCTATCTATCTATCTATCTATCTATCTATCTATCTATCTATCTATCTATCTATCTATCTATCTATCTATCTATCTATCTATCTATCTATCTATCTATCTATCTATCTATCTATCTATCTATCTATCTATCTATCTATCTATCTATCTATCTATCTATCTATCTATCCACAGTGCCTTGCGAAAGTATTCTCCCCCCTTGAACTTTGCGACCTTTTGTCACATTTCAGGCTTCAAACATAAAGATATAAAACTGTAGTTTATTGGGAAGAATCAACAACAAGTGGGACACAATCATGAAGTAGAACGAAATGTATTGGATATTTCGAATTTTGTTCATAAATAAAAAACTGAAAAGTTGGGCGTGCAAAATTATTCAGCCCCTTTACTTTCAGTGCAGCAAACTCTCTCCAGGAGTTTAGTGAGGATCTCTGAATGATCCAATGTTGACCAAAATGACTAATGATGATAAATAGAATCCATCTGTGTATAATCAAGTCTCCGTATAAATGCATCTGCACTGTGATAGTCTCAGAGGTCCAGAGAGCATCATGAAGAACAAGGAACACACCAGGCAGGTCCGAGATACTGTTGTGGAGAAGTTTAAAGCCGGATTTGGATACAAAAATATTTCCCAAGCTTTAAACATCCCAAGGAGCACTGTGCAAGCGATAATATTGAAATGGAAGGAGTATCAGACCACTGCAAATCTACGAAGACCTGGCCGTCCCTCTAAACTTTCAGCTCATACAAGGAGAAGACTGATCAGAGATGCAGCCAAGAGGCCCATGATCACTCTGGATGAACTACACAGATCTACAGCTGAGGTGGGAGACTCTGTCCATAGGACAACAATCAGTCGTATACTGCACAAATCCGGCCTTTATGGAAGAGTGGCAAGAAGAAAGCCATTTCTTAAAGATATCCATAAAAAGTGTTGTTTAAAGTTTGCCACAAGCCACCTGGGAGACACACCAAACATGTGGAAGAAGGTGCTCTGGTCAGATGAAACCAAAATCAAACTTTTTGGCAACAATGCAAAACGTTATGTTTGACGTAAAAGCAACACAGCTCATCACCCTGAACACACCATCCCCACTGCCAAACATGGTGGTGGCAGCATCATGGTTTGGGCCTGCTTTTCTTCAGCAGGGACAGGGAAGATGGTTAAAATTGATGGGAAGATGAATGGAGCCAAATACAGGACCATTCTGGAAGAAAACCTGATGGAGTCTGCAAAAGACCTGAGACTGGGACGGACATTTGTCTTCCAACAAGACAATGATCCAAAACATAAAGCAAAATCTACAATGGAATGGTTCACAAATAAACATATCCAGGTGTTAGAATGGCCAAGTCAAAGTCCAGACCTGAATCCAATCGAGAATCTGTGGAAAGAACTGAAAACTGCTGTTCACAAACGCTCTCCATCCAACCTTACTGAGCTCAAGCTGTTTTGCAAGGAGGAATGGGCAAAAATTTCAGTCTCTCGATGTGCAAAACTGATAGAGACATACCCCAAGTGACTTACAGCTATAATCGCAGCAAAAGGTGGCGCTACAAAGTATTAACTTAAGGGGGCTGAATAATTTTGCACGCCCAATTTTTCAGTTTTTTATTTGTTAACAAAGTTTGAAATATCCAATAAATTTCGTTCCACTTCATGATTGTGTCCCACTTGTTGTTTATTCTTCACAAAAAATTACAGTTTTATATCTTTAAGTTTGATGCCTAAAATGTGGCAAAAGGTCGCAAAGTTCAAGGGGGCCGAATACTTTCGCAATGCACTATATCTATCTATCTATCTATCTATCTATCTATCTATCTATCTATCTATCTATCTATCTATCTATCTATCTATCTATCTATCTATCTATCTATCTATCTATCTATCTAAAACCTAAATTAAATTGCATAGCTCTATTAGTCAACAACATTGTCGCTGATTTGGTTTGTAAAAAAATGAATTGATCTGAACAAGACCAAATAACAATGACAGGCTGGAAGATGCCTGTCAAGAGATGAATGCCTGTACAGATCTAAGCACTTAGATTTGTGTTCAGCCTTGGTATCTGTCAGTCTGCCTTTGATTTACTAAAAAGTGACCAGTGCTCTACTCCCTAAGTCCATGTTCACACCAGTGCGACTTGCCATGCGATTTGACAGGTCAAATCACATGACAAGTCGCACCCTGTTGTCGACAAAGGAACTGTTCAAATTGGTGCCAACTTTGCATTGCTGCACCAGTTTGAAAAAGTCGTTCCTGCACTACTTTTGCCAATTTCAGGTGTGAATTGCATAGACGTCTGTGCATGAATTTGCACAGATGGCAGCCAAGTCGCACCTGAAGTCGCACTAACATGCGGCTTTGAAATCATGAGCTTTCAAGGGAAGTTGCACAATTTCAAAGATGCATTCAGTTTGAACCAGGAATAAAACTGAAATAAACTTCTATATTAACTATATGATGTGTTCAATTTGTTCAGCTTATTGTGGAATATTCATAGTGCTCAGCCCTTACAAATATTATAATAGATACAGTATCATAGAGAATACACATAATACAAATAAATCGTATAAACCAATCCTTTCTGCAGAGGAAAAAAATTCTGTCCAAAATTCAGCCCAAAAGTCAATAAATCCCCTCTGTGCCACCTCTTATAAAAGGCTCACTTACTATAATATACTGTACATGACCTCTTATTAAATAAGTTAGGTCAGATGGCACTCCTGAAGTTGAGGATCACCAGCCGTATATCTCCAACATCTCCTCAATCTTCCTTTGTCCCCAATAACCATTTTGTTGTGCAATCCTTTCAAGGTACCGTCATATACAATTCGTATTCAGAATCAAGAGAAAGAAGCATAACACAAAATCCTTTAAAATTGTAATAGTTGAAAACCATTAAAAACATTCACATTATATAGTAATATTCCCAGTCTCAGTAAATAATGTGTGTGTGCTAATCCTCTTTCTTACTGGCAGTCACAATCAGAATTCTGGTTTATGTGATGATGTCACAATGCCTGCTTTTCAGCCTGTTTCATGGTGCATAGTCTCAATGCTACCCTGAAGAAGTCCCTCGGATGAAATACGTTAAAAAGCGGGACATAGTGATGTCATTGCTCACCTTGGAAGTCAAATTACAACCCCTAGTAACAAGGAGGCTTAGTACACACACACACAGACTGCTAATGCTGGGAGTAGAACCATATAGTGTGAATTATTTTTATGGTTTAAAACAATGCAACTTTTATTAGGAATTGTGATACTAACTGACTAAGTAAAACTAAAGCTTTATTTTTTTTGTTTTTTTAATAACAAACATGTTATACTTACCTGGCTCTGTGCAATGGTTTTGCACAGAGCAGCTCTGATTCACTTCCTTTTGGGTCCCCCACAGACAATCCTTGTTCTTCCTCCTCGAGCAGTGCAACATGAAAAAGCAGCTTGCCCTGGGTGTACCGCTCTGTGCTTACCCCTGAGATGCTGCTCTATGCCTCCAAAAGACACATAGAGCCGTGGTTTGGCCCTGCCCCCCACTCTCTCCTCATTGGCTCACTGGCTGTAATTGACAGCCAATGGGCTCCTGCTGCTGTCTCAGCCAATGAGGAGGGAGTGTGCTGGGGCAGCCGAGGCTATCGTGAACATCCCTGCTTTGGAGGGAGCGCAGGAGGGTATTAGGGGAGCTTCTGCACACAGAAGGTTTTTTTACTTCATGCATAGAATGCATAAAGTTAAAAAAACCTTAACCACTTCCTGCCCGCCCTATAGACGATTGACTGCAGGAAAGTGGTTGCATTATCCTGACTGTACATCATATGATGGCGGTAGGCCAATGCGCTCTGCGTGCTCACTCTGACACACCGCATCTCCGATCTCGGTAAAGAGCCTACTGACATAGGCTCTTTACCATGTGACCAGCTGTGTTTAATCACAGCTGGTCACATAGTACACAGGAAGAGCAGTTGATCGGCTTTCCTTAGTTCGTGCCTGACAGGCACGAGTAGAGGAGAGCCGATCTGCGGCTCTCCTGACGGGGGGGGGGGGTCTGCACTGGTAATCAGATCATTGATTACCAGTGCAGACCCTCGGGGGGGGGGTGCCACTAGAACCACCAGGGATGCCCACCCATGACCCCAGGGATGCCCACCCATGACCCCAGGGATGCCCACAATGGCCACCAGTGCCCTCCCCATCAGGGGTGCCTGCCAGTGCCCTCCCTATCAGTGCTGCCCACCAGTGCCCATCATTACCATCTATTAGTGCCACCCAACAGGGCCCATTATTGCCCACCAGTGCTGCCTATCAGTGCCCATTAGTACCCATCAGTGCCGCCCATCAGTGCCGATCAGTGCCGCCTATCAGTGCCCATCAGTGCCACCTATCAGTGCCCATCATTGCTGCCTAGCAGTGCCCATCATTGCCGCCTATCAGTGCCCATCAGTGTCACCTATCAGTGCCCATCAATGCCGCCTATCAGTTCACAGAAGTGCCACCTATCAGTGCCCACCAATGCTTCCTATCAGTGCTTCCTATCAGTGCTTCCTATCAGTGCTTCCTCTCAGTGCTGCCTATCAGTGCTGCATATTAGTGCCACCCCATCAGTCAGTGCCTCCTCATCAGTGCCTGTCAGTGCAGCCTCATCAGTGCAGGAAAAAACATATCTATTTACAAAATTGTATAACGTAAACAAAAAAACTTTTTTTTTTTTTCAAACTTTTCTGTCTTTTTTTTATTTGTTTAGCAAAAAAGAAAAAACCTTGCGGTGATCAAATACCACCAAAAGAAAGCTCTATTTGTGGGAAAAAATGACATAAATTTAGTTTAAGTACAGTGTTGCATGACCGCACAATTGTCATACAAAATGCAACAGCGCTAAAAGCTTAAAATTGGCCTGGGCAGGAAGGGGGTGAAAGTGCCCTGTATTGAAGTGGTTAAGCCTTTAGAACCACTTTAAGGTTTTATGTGTTGTTTTTATGGTTTTAAACAATTAAACTTTGAAAGGATTTTCTGGTATGTGGTTTTTTTTTTTCACTTTTATGCTTCTGAATAAGAATTGTATATAAAAGTACCTTGAGGCTCGGTTCACATATATGCGATGCGGGAAGGCTGCGAATTCGCAGCCTGTTCCCGCATCGCACACGCACCCCCGGCAGTTCACACTGCCATATGCGATACGCTGGGGGTGTCAATGTAATCTTAACGACACCCCCAGTTTGATCGCATATCGCAGTGCGATCGTGCAGCTCGCACAGGATCGGATCGCACAAGGGTGAACTGCTGTGCGATCCGATCCTGATGCGGCTAGAAAAAAGGGTCCTGTGCGTGTTTGGTGCGGCTGCGGTGCGAATTTAGCCATACAAACTGTATGGCTAAACTCGCACCGCACAGCCGATCGCATGTAATGTCGGAGCAGTGCGCTCCGATATTACATGCGAACCCCGCACACGCACAAGTGTGAACCGGGGCTTAAAGGGTTACACAATAGAATGGTTATTGGGGACAAAGAGGGATAGATGAGATATTGGAGATTCATGGCTTGTAAAATGAGTGCTCTCTGACCTTACTTAAATGATAATGGGTTAACCACATTCTGGTGAGAAAGCTTTTTATAAGAGGAGGCATGGTCGTGATTTATTGTCTTTTGGCACGAAATCCGCAGTCATTTGTTTCACAACATTTGACTTTTAGGCTGAGCACTTTTTCTTTTGCAAAATGGACTGACTTTTGTGATTTATGATTTGGAACATACAGCATTTATTCTATGATTTTAATGAGCACTATAAATACTGCACAGAAAACTGAACAAACTAAACAGACAGTACATATCAACAATTCATATATAGTTTTATTTCAGTTTTTAAGGGAACAGAGAACTGAACTTTTAGTAATACTTATTGGCTTTTTTTTTGTAATTAAAGCGGAGTTCCACCTAAAACAAAAATAAAATACATAAAAATACCCCCGGGACAGTCAGGGCTAGTGCATTCCACAATGGATAGCCTCTGAACTGTCCCAGGTTGCACTTACCTTTTAGAAGAAATACTTACCTTGAAAATGTCTTGTCCAGCGCTGCCATCTCCGGTGTGGGCAGCTGAAGCCAGCGCGATCCTCTTCCGTCCTCTTCGGTCCCACGATGCACTGCACCGGCCCCGCCGTCACTTCCGGGGCTGCAGCGTCATCCCTGCACAGCTTCTGGGCATGCCCAGAAGCTGTTTAGAAAGGTATGACGCGCCTGCACCGTTGGGGCCGCTGTAGGCGCATTGATTCCTGGGAGCGATGACGTTCAGCTCCCAGGAATCATTGCAAGCCAGGAAGTGACGACGGGCCGTGGCCGCAGAGGGAGGAAGAGGAAGTAAGGTAAGTATATTTTCTTCTAAACAAGGTAAGTAAAAAAAAAAAAATTGCCCACCAGTGCTGCCTATCAGTGCCCATTTGTTTTTCAGGTGACCCGGAGCAAGAAGATGGATGGAAGATACATTTTAGGGTGGAACTCCACTTTAACACAGTTTCTAGTCAGTTTAGTTAGGGTTATAGGTGCGTGGAGCAACTAATAATAAATTCTTCATTAAACTGGCCATACATTATACAATTTTCTTATTTAATTTCCTTTAGATTTACCTTCCACTATATAGTTCAAGAGCCTGCCTGATTGCATACAAATGGAAAATGTTTAGTTTTGACCCCATATTTTATGGTTTTGGTAAATTTAAAGGAAAATTGTACATGGAAATTGTATAATGTATGTATGAATGTCTTATATTGTACAGGCTGCTGACCATGGCTTTACATACTCCCCTGTGACTCCTGGACGCACAAATCCTTTTTGATGATGTGCAGCTTACTGTGACTGTGTAAATGAGGCCTTAAAGTGGAATTCCTGCCCAATCATAGCTATTCATAAAAATACCCCCCCCCCCCCCGCTACCTATCCTGACCTGCATTGTGTAAAAAAGATCTGTATACTCATCCTTTTTTTAGCCAGTTCTATCCAGTCACGTAATCCCACAGCATTGGCTCTCCTGTGTCTGTGAGTGGCTGGCTCCAAGGCAGAGGAGGTGGTGCTGACAATGGCTTGCCTATGTGAGCCTATGGATAATGTCACTACTTCCAGAACTTCTAGATGTTGTGGTGCAAACTCTAATACAGGGGAGCCGGAGTTGCACGATCACGTGATAGGACTAGAGCGGACTGAAAAGAGGTAAGTGTACAGAACTTTTTTTTACATAGGGTAGGCAGCATAGGTGGCAGGAAGGGAGAGCAGACATTCCACTTTATAATGATTTTAAAGCCAAAACTTTTTTTTTTTAAGTTTTGAAAAGAATGGGAGGATTAGAACCATTTCACTTATGCCTGAGCCTTGAGGTCACCAGTGCAAGGAGTCTCTTCTCTGTTCATATCTTTCTAACAATCCATTATTGAGCTAGATGGCACAGAAGCAGTTTGGCACCCCTGGTGTTCTTTTGCTGATATGGGTTTTTTTCTGGTCTTTTTATTCCTCCTATGGTCACTAAAGACTGTCAGTAGTGGCAAACCTTGGTTGCACAAAAATGTACAGAGTGGTTTTTGATTATTAAGTAAATTTTTACATGGATGACTTACTTGTGTCAGCAACACTTCTCCTGATGAAGCCCCAATCAACGAAACATGTTGAGAAAGAAATAACTGTGTAGCTGCCAGAGTTGTATAAAGCATTCAAAACCCATACTTGAGTAAAAGTACAAGTGCTCGATCAAAAAGTGACTTGAGTAGAAGTACTAAAGTATTCAACATTTTTTGTACTTAAGTATTGCAAGTAGTTTTTTTAAAAAAATTTTGCTACTCAAGTACTGAAAGTAAAAGTACCAGTAGTTTTGAAAAAAGAATTGCTACTCAAGTACTGAAAGTAAAAGTACAAGTACTGTGTTATGTAGTTATTAAAGAAAGAAGTCAAAAGTTTGAACATCATATTGGTTTTTATTATTTCAAATGCAGCTTTTATTTATACATACAGTTGCATTTATTTTCGTATGCGCTGATAATACACATGTTTTGAGCTTCATGAACCTGCCATCTACTGTTCTGGCAGTGGTAATTTTTATAATTGTAACGAGTAACTATGCAGCACAAAAAAAAATATTGGAGTAGAAGTATTGAAATCATTGAAAAAATGTATTGAAGTGAAAGTATAAGTAGGAGAAAAAAATTCTACTCTAGGAAAGTACAGATACCGCCTTTCGGTACTTAAGTACAGTAGTGAAGTACTTCTACTTAGTTACTATACATCTCTGGTAGCTGCCACTGAAGAGTGACAATAAGATCTTATGTTGTAAAGCATTTATATGCTCATGTGTCATGAGTGGCCGGCTTCAAGGCAGAGGAGGTGGTGCTGACAATGGGAGCCTATGGATAATGTCACTACTTCCAGAACTCCTAGATGTCGTGGTGTACACTCTGACACAGGGGAGCTCAAGCTGCGCGATCACGTGGCAGGTGACAGGGCTGGAGCGGACTGAAATGAGGTAAGTGTACAGAACTTTTTTTACATAGGATAGGCAGTATAGGTGGCAGGAAGGGAGAGCAGACATTTTTAAGAATAGTTATGGTTGGGCAGGAATTCCACTTTAAAATGATTTTAAAGCCAAAAACGTTTTTTTAAAGTTTTGAAAAGAATACGGGAGGATTAGAACAATTTCCTTTTGCCTGAGCCGTGAGGTTACCAGTACAAGGAATCTGTGCTCTGTTTATATCTTTCTAACAATCCATTATTGAGCTAGATGGCACAGAAGCAGTTTGGCGCCCCTGGTGTTCTTTTGCTGATAAAGGATTTTTCTGGTCTTTTTGTTCCTCCTATGGTCACTAAAGACTGCCTCACCTTTGTCAGTAGTGGCAAATCTTGGTTGCACAAAAATGTACAGAGTGGTTTTTGATTATTCATTTAATTTTTACATGGATGACTTAATTGTTTCAGCATCACTTCTCCCGATGAAGCCACAATCAGGGAAACATGTTGAGAAATGTAACAGGAAGTCAGCTAAATCTGGGAATGTAGTCACAGGAAGGAGATACATTTCCACCTGATTTAGAAAGTCCATTAATTAATTTAGGGTGTTGGCTACAGAGCTAGCCAGCAGGAAGTTGAAAGGCCTTCACCTGTTCAGAATGAGGGAGTTAAGGCTCTATAATTTGTTCAGAGAAATTCCTATTGTTTGCTGCCTCCAGAAGCTGTGTCCTGAAGCCATGTGGGCTGGGAGCAGGAGGACAGTCAGCGTGTGCCTCCCGACAGGATGTGTGGGCCTGGGAGAAGACCCCCCGGAGTGATGTGTGCCCGGGACGGTAACCACGAGTGAAGACGTCTCAAAGGTGAGAAGACAAAGTGTTCCATGTGAAGAGTGTGAAGACAAAGTGTTCCATGTGAAGAGTGTGAAGAGTAAAGGGACCTGTTAAATGAACTGTGTTCAATGTGAAGAATCTGAAGAGTAAAGGATCCTGTTATAAATGAACATGTGCTGTGTGAAAGAAAACAAAGGGACATGTTCAATGGACAATGTTTGTGCTGTGTGAAAAGCAAACAAATGGACATTTGGGTGTCTGCTGTAGGATCAGCAGTGTCGGCCCAACAGTAGGTTGGAAAGACTTCTTAGGTAGGTTCCAGCGTGAGAAGGTAGCCGCCCACAGAGGCAAGGATTTATTTTGTCTTTTATTTTATTTTGGCTGTTTTGACGCTTGCAATTGTGTGAAGTAAATTGCATGAATAAATCAGTCTTGTTTTCAACCTCTGCTCGGCTATCTCTCTGTGAAAACGCACCCCCAAAGGGGTCACCCATACGCCTACCACCGAGCTAATCCCTTACATATGGTGGAGGTATGCAGTGGGCATAAGCAGAGATCCCTGCAAGGAAGTGCAAATGTTTGATGAACTTTGTCTGGTGCATGAGATTGCACAATCTATGTGTGCAGGAGAGAAGATCCTGACAGAAAAAAAAAAAAAAAAAAAGTGTTTTAAAGAGACAGGGGTCTCAAAATTTTTTGATGAACTTTGTTGTGTCTGGTGCAAGTGACTGCACAAACTGTGTGCGCAGGAAAAGAGATCCTGCAAGAGAGAGAAAAACTACATGTGTTGAAGAGACAGTGGTCTGAAAATTGTTTGCTGGACTGTGAAAAATTTGTTTGTGGAGTTATTGAAGATGGGGCGGTCCAAACACCTGAAAAATGCAAAGATAGATGAAATGAGAGACCGGATTCTATGGATGGAGGGGATGTTACCGTCTGAACCAGCCCCATCCATGCCTAAAGAGAGTCTACTAAAGAGGAAGGGTGTTGTCCCTAGCAACACTGATGAAACTGCTATGGAGACGCAGTGTGCTCAGATGAAAAGTAAGCTCAAAATGGAGGAGATGTTGAAACAACTGATTATATCAAATACAGCTCAACAGCAGGCAAATGCAGCTCAACAGCAGGCAAATGCGGATTTTCAGCGGAGCTTTGCAGCTCAACAAAAGGCTCATCAAGAGAGCATGGCAGGCTGGAAACAGAGACGCCAGCAGCCAATGGAGGCCATCGGTTTGGAGGAAACCGAGTATGTGTGCAGGGCTGAGTTGGATGCCTTGCAACGGAAAATGGAAGAAAAGGAACAAGCCTTGGAATTGCTTAAAATGGAGCATAGAAACTTGCAGGAAACGAATGAACTACTGAAGTCTCATGTGTCACAGTGGGAAGAATCCACTGCTCTTCTTTTGGTCGAGTTGCAAAAACGCAGAGAGACTATAATGGAGAAAGATACCATCCTCATGGAAAAGGAAAGTGAAATTCAGACTTTGCAGAAGCAAAGTATGGCTGATATGTTGGAGTTGCGTAATCAGCTGGAAAAAAGTCTTCAGTCTTTGGGAGCTACAAAAATAGACCTGCAGGAGTCGCAGGAACAGAATGTTGCTCTGAAAGCGACATTGTCTCTCAGCGACAAAGAGAAAAGTGAAAGAGAAGCTAAATTACTGAGTACTGTGTATGAGCTCACTACTTTAAGCAATGTGGTAGATGAATGGCGTGCGGACTGTGAAAGTTGGAAAGGGGAAGCCCAACGTGTCCAGCAGCAGTTAAAGGAGAAAGAAGCCTGTGTGGCAGAATTACATTCTTATTCCCAGATGCTAGCCAATGAGGTGAAGGCTCTTATGCAGGGAAAAGGAGATTGTGAACATAAGAGGGAAAAAGTAGAGGCACAGCTTCTGGAATCGCAAGTCAAGGTGTCAGAAGGTGACCGATTGTGTGCTAAGCTGTCAGAGAAGGCAAACCGACTGCATGTTGAGTTGGACAATGTTACAAATCAGCTTTCTCAAGCAGACAGCAAATCTAGAGAAATTGCGGAAGATTTTTCTATCTTGGAATCGCAGCTGCAAGACACGCAGGAACTCTTACAGGAAGAGAGGTGTCAAAGGCTGAGTTTTAGCACAAAGCTCAAACAAATGGAAGATGAGAAAAATGGCTTCCTGGAACAATTAAAAGAGGAGGCGGAAGCAAAGAAAAACCTATCAGAGCAAGTCGCAACATTGCAAGCTCAGATAGCGGATATGAAAAAACGCATGGAAGAAAGCGTTGGTTCATTACAGTGTGTTGAAGATGTGAAAAAGAAGTTTGATCACATGCTTGGTGAAGAGAAGACTGTGTCTGCAAAATATGCAGAAGAACGCGCCCGTGCAGAAACGGAGGTGCGTGATAACGAGAGCAAAGCCCTGTTCTTGGCTCGCTCTTTGGAGGAAGCTCTAGAGTGTAAGGTTGAACTAGAAAGAGTTAACCAACAGCTGTGTACAGAAATGGAAGATTTGGTCAGCTCCAAGGATGATGTTGTGAAAAGCGTTCAGGAGCTAGAAAAGTCTAAGCGAGCCTTAGAACAGCAAGTAGAAGAGATGAAGATTCCGTTGCAGGAACTGGAAGAGGAATTCCAGGCAACAGAGGATCTGTCCCAAAGAGGGGATAGTGTGCCTGATGCAGTTTTTAAAAGGATCAGTGTTTTGGGGTCTGTCCTGAGTGAGCCTCAGAAATGTGATGACACGTGGCTTGAATCACCCCTTTGGAATAAACCGTTCCTTCAAAAACTTCAAGCATTGGAAAATGTATCATTAGAGCTTCAGCAAACAAAGGAGCTGAGTAAGAAATGTGGTGATTTCTCAGTTCAGGCTGAAAACCTAGTGGAGAAAACTAAGGCTGTTGGTGAAAACGTGAAGCAAATGAATAAGTGCCTTTCAGGGAGTGTTTCCAAAATGGAACTGGTGAAAGACGGGTGGCAGAAGTTTGATCGTGATCTTGAGATGCATTCCATGTGGAATTCAGATAGAGAAAAAGAACTAGGTGACCTTGAGCGGTCAAATAGTTCAGCAGAAAGTGCATTGAAGAAACCTGTAAAAGAATGTGTTGCAGTTCCATGCTTCTTCACTGATGCAGAGAGGAGGTCTATAATGGATACCACCCAGATCGCTGGGTTCAACTGTGTTGTTGCCTTTGACCCCTATGTTGGTGGAAGGAAAGTTGATGATGTTCTGGTTGGCTACTTCTGTGAAGAGTTTGGCAAGAAATATAAACTGAATATCAAATCAAATAGTAGGCCTTTACTGCGACTCGCTCAGGAGGGCGAAAAGTTTAAGAAGTTGATGAGTGCAAATGCTTCAGATCTGCCTATGAATATGAAATGTTTGAATGATATTGATATCTCTGGGAAAAGGAACAGGGGTCACTTTGAAGAAATGTGTGACAGCCTGTTGTCTCAATTGGAAAATCCTCTGCACAGCATCTTAGAGCAAGCAAAGCTCAAGAAGGAAGATCATTCCCTTTTACAACAAAAAGTCAATGATTGTGTACAGCTGTATGGAGAGGCAACTCAAGTCACAGAGGGATGTCAAGAGTCCCTACTTGGAACAAAGCTTAGTGAAGCAAAGGTTCTCAAAGTTTTGTGGAAAACATTTATGGATTGCAGAGAGAGGCGTCTTAAGAATGTTGAAGACATTAAGACTAGCCCAATTGAGTTGCCTATGGATCACGGTCCTCCGTGGTGGATTGGACAGACGGTTATGAGGGACAAGCTGTCTGACATTTATGAGAAAGCTGTCAATGAAGATGACAGAAACGAGAAGGAGCGAAATGATGCCAAAAATGCAGTTGAAGAATGTGTATATGAGATGAGAGACAAACTGTGTGGCATTTATGAGAAATCCGTCAATGAAGATGACAAAACAGTTTCATCCGGAAGCTTGAGGATAATAGGAGGCTTATCAGTGAGTCAGCAGTGCTTGACACATGCGTGCCTGGAAATCTGTGTCCCAACCCTAGGGTTGAAACAAGAGGGGGGGGGGTATGTAACAGGAAGTCAGCTAAATCTGGGAATGTAGTCACAGGAAGGAGATACATTTCCACCTGATTTAGAAAGTCCATTAATTAATTTAGGGTGTTGGCTACAGAGCTAGCCAGCAGGAAGTTGAAAGGCCTTCACCTGTTCAGAATGAGGGAGTTAAGGCTCTATAATTTGTTCAGAGAAATTCCTATTGTTTGCTGCCTCCAGAAGCTGTGTCCTGAAGCCATGTGGGCTGGGAGCAGGAGGACAGTCAGCGTGTGCCTCCCGACAGGATGTGTGGGCCTGGGAGAAGACCCCCCGGAGTGATGTGTGCCCGGGACGGTAACCACGAGTGAAGACGTCTCAAAGGTGAGAAGACAAAGTGTTCCATGTGAAGAGTGTGAAGACAAAGTGTTCCATGTGAAGAGTGTGAAGAGTAAAGGGACCTGTTAAATGAACTGTGTTCAATGTGAAGAATCTGAAGAGTAAAGGATCCTGTTATAAATGAACATGTGCTGTGTGAAAGAAAACAAAGGGACATGTTCAATGGACAATGTTTGTGCTGTGTGAAAAGCAAACAAATGGACATTTGGGTGTCTGCTGTAGGATCAGCAGTGTCGGCCCAACAGTAGGTTGGAAAGACTTCTTAGGTAGGTTCCAGCGTGAGAAGGTAGCCGCCCACAGAGGCAAGGATTTATTTTGTCTTTTATTTTATTTTGGCTGTTTTGACGCTTGCAATTGTGTGAAGTAAATTGCATGAATAAATCAGTCTTGTTTTCAACCTCTGCTCGGCTATCTCTCTGTGAAAACGCACCCCCAAAGGGGTCACCCATACGCCTACCACCGAGCTAATCCCTTACAGAAAGAAATAACTGTGTAGCTGCCACAAAAGAGTGACAATGAGACCTTATGTTGTAAAGCATTTATATGCTCAGAATTGTATATGTTTTTAATATGACATAAATAAAGTTGTTATACGCTTTTATAGGAAAATGTGTTTGGTGAGGACGCATGTGCGGGACTCGGCAAGGTAGACATGTCTGGCTGAGCTCCACTCCGCAGTGTGACATCCCGCTGCCTATACCGGTGACCAGCCGCCCGTTTCCCTGCCTGGGAGCCATCCACAACCTGCTGACATCCCTCCTCACCCCACCATGGTGTCTGGGGGAGCAAAATCCAGTCTGAAGAGCCGCAACATCCGCGATGTGCTGGTAAAGGGGCATCTTCCAAGATGGCGCCGTCTCTCCCCTCACACTCCGGCACCAGCTTCTCCAGGGCCCCCAGACACAACATACCTCACCCAGATGAAGGTGAGTCGGACACTGATGCCCCACTTTCACAAGGGGCCACAGCCTATGACTCCACGCAGGCAAATCTGATACAGCATTTTGAGCGCATCTTACACAAAGCCCTGCAACAGACCTCAGAACAAATCACAGACAGGCTCACAAAAGAGATCAGGGAACTAGGCCAATGCACCTCAGACCTTGAAAACAGGGCCGATGAACTTGAGGTATGCATGAACAACCACTCAGAGGAACTTGAGACCCTCAGAAGAAAACCTAGCCCTACAAGCCCAATTAGAGGACCAAGAAAACAGAGCCAGACGATCCAACATCAGGATCAGGGGGATCCCTGAGACCGTGTAGATTTACAATCTACCGTCACCGCTCTCTTCCAAGAACTCTCTCCCTCCATCCCCATTGAGCGCCTCGAGATTGACCGTGTCCACAGGGCCCTGGCCCCCCGCAAACCTGAGGGACCACCCAGAGACATCATAGCCAAATTACATTACTACAGAACAAAAGAGCAACTTCTACTAGCCGCTAGACAAAAAGACACCCTCCTATTTCAAGGCTATACATACCAGCTTTTCACTGACCTCTGTAAAGCCACGATCACTAAACGCAGAGCATTCAAGCCCCTGTTACAGATCCTGCAGCAAAACCGGATCATCTATTCTTGGAGCTTCCCATTCTCAGTAAGAATAACCTACCAGGGGCGCAAGCACACCTGTAAAAAAACTGAAGAGCTGCAACATCTCCTCCACGAGTTACATCTGTCCTCTCCCCCAGAAACCCCCACCTCTCAACAGCACCGCAGGCACTCTGCATCACGCTCTCCACTGAAACCTACTGCCTCAATGTCAACTACTCCAAAACTGAGTCGTTTCATCTCCCCCCTGCCAACATCTGTGGACTCCATGGACTGAAACTCCATACAGCTCAGGACCCTGGATTTTCTCTTTGGTTCGACTTGATCAGTTGCACTCTGATTACATTGAACAGTTAACTATTTTCTGTTTTGCCTCCTATTTCAGCATAATTGATCTCCCATTATGAACAGTTGTTGCTGTGGTAGGAGCACCCCAAGATTTGGTTGATCTTCACCGGCACAAGAACCTACCCCAAACTTGCGAGTACCTCCCCGGCTGGTAACTATGGCGTTTTTTTTTTCATATTTTTGTATATTCCCCCCCCCCCCTTAATTATTTTTCCCCTTTAAAAGAGAATTAAAAGAAGACGCAGTAAAAAGGACAGTAAGCACAGACTTTTTAATATGAAAGGGGGGGGTGGGTTGTTTTTCTTTCTTTCCTTTTTCTTCCCCCCTTCCCTTTTTTTTTTTTTTTTTTTTTTAATTTGGTTTTTGGACTGCTTCACCATACCTTTTTATAACCCTATTACCCGACTCCCTGAACTGTATATTATTGCAAATGATATGTTTTTTCTTTACCAATGCATATTACCTCTGGTCACCAACTTGATATCTCACTGTCTAATACTCCAACAGGGGGTTTGTCTCCTGTCGACTGTCACTGCTGCCCCTTATTCGCCTCCGGAACCGTCCCTTTGGAGACTTCCCGAGGTGACACCACACCCTCTGCACAGATGGACATCCTCTGCTCAGACGGAAAGATACTTACACCTATGATTGCTTCCTTATCTCCACATACTCCAGTGCCTCTTTTGACCCCACTCTTTCATCCTTTACTGTACTCCTCTCCCCTCTATCCTCCCTCCCCCCCTACTCGCCGGGGGGGTTCAGTTGATGCACCTCAGTTTTTCATTTTTGGCTTCTCTCCCCTTGCCTCCCGATGGCCTCCTTAAATGTTTTGTCCCTTAATGTCCAGGGCCTTACCTCCCCACAAAAACGAAGTGAAGCCTTCCGCTCCCTGGCTTCGCTTGATGTACATGTTGCCTGCTTGCAAGAAGCCCATTTCTCTGCCTCACATACACCTAAATACCTAACTGCCTCTTACCCGCAGTTTTTTACAGCATCCGCTAATGTTAAGAAGAGAAGGGTCTTAAAAGCATTTCACCGAACTGCTCCGTTCACACTCCACTCATCCATCGTTGATCCCGAAGGTAGGTACCTAATACTCATTGGCTCATTGTTAGACACAGACATTACCCTAGCTTCCTACTACACACCGAACACGAAACCCAACTCTTTCCTTTCACACTTTCTACAGATAGTTGAACAACATAAAAAAGGCACAGTCATCCTTTGTGGAGACTCTAATCAAGTCCTGTACCCGTTCCTGGACAAGTCCCCTATCTCACCCTCCCAACCCACACAACGACTCTCTTTCCAACAACTACTCCAAACTCAAAAAACAAAAAAAACAGTACACTTTTTACTCCAATCCACACAAAATGTCCTCACGTATACATCACATTCTCACCCCTATGGCCACCTTGCCTTCACTCTTGTCCTCTTCTATCCTACCGATACCATGGTCTGATCACAATGCTGTAATCTCCACCTTTGACTCCCTGATCCCCAAGCAGCACAGCTTTTCATGGTCCCTGAACAATTCTCTCCTGGCACACCCCTCTCACAGACTCGAAGTAACAGCAGCAATCAAAAACTACATCACCCACAATGACACTACTGAAGTCACTCCACTCACACTTTGGGAAGCCCACAAATCAGTGATCCACAGCACCCTAATTGGCTTATCCTCCCATCGAAAGAAAGAGCGTCATCTTTTATATTGAACCCTTAATTCCGCCTTCACTCTTGCCCACGAACGCTATCAAGCAGACCCCACCCCAGACAATAAACAAGTCCTTGATAAAGCAACCTTGGAACTAGACCTCTCCCTCACTAAATCTGCCGAAAAACACCCAAGATGATCCCAACACCAGTTCTACACAAAAGCCAACAAACCCGACACCTTTCTAGCACTCTCGCTTTGAACTGCCAATATTGTCCGTAAGCCGATCTGCCTGAAAACTTCCCCTACAACCTATACTAGCAACCCGATTAAAATTTTGGAGACCTTCTCCTAAATGTTTGAGATGCAGTGCTAAGCGGGCAGACTTTATACATATTATGTGGTTTTGTCCAGTGATATCAAGATTCTGGCAGGAAATAATTTAAATATTATCCTCTGTCCTGAATATGCCTGTACCTTTGACCCCAGAAACCTGTTTGCTGGGTATATTAGATGAAATAACATGGTCTAGATATCACAAGATAATGCTTAGAGAAACGCTGTTTATGGCAAGGAAAACAATCACAGTTAAGTGGATTCAAGTGAAGCCCCCTGTTGTTAAGAACTGGATAAGAGCGGTAAATCAGATTTTACCATTTGAAAAAGTATTGTATATGCATAGAGGATGCTCAACGAAATATAATAAAATTTGGGATAATTGGAGTCAATCAACATTAACCAATGGTTGAATATAAGGAGATAACTAAGAGGATATAGAGGGATGCACATAGTATAATGAGGAAATAAATCTATGAATGCAATGGAGCAAGGGGTTGGGGCACACCGGGACAACGGCGATCAATTAAGCTAAATGGATATACCTTGGCATAAAGAGATTATTATGAATACTAAGTAAACTGATAATTATTTGGATATTGTATAATTTTTTTATGTTTATATTGTTTTGTCCCTTTGTTGAAAGGACGTTTGGAATGTTCGTTTTTATGCACATATTGAAATAAAAAGAATTTAAAAAAAAAAAAAAAAAAAAATTTTGGAGACCTTCCGCCATCATCTTTCAAAACTCTATTCCCCCACACAGCCCCCGACTGACTCCCAGGTCGATGATTTTTTCTCTGACCTCACCCTTCCCTCACTATCCCTCTCACAACATGAAGATTTGGATAGACCATATCTCACCTTGAAATTTGCAATGCCATTAAAACCCTCAAACTTAACAAGAGACCTGGGCCTGTTGGCTTTACCGCCTCTTTCTATAAGCACTTTTCTGACCTCCTAACCCCCATACTCTCTAAAGCTTATAACTCTATACTAGCAGGTAACTCCCTCGGCCCTGAATCCCTGAAGGCAGCTATCTCTATGATACCCAAACCACAATCTGACGATTCTTCTTGGGCTAACTATCGCCCGATCTCCCTTCTTAATATAGACATAAAAATATTGGCCAAAATACTATCCACCCGTCTTAACCTAGTCATAGGCTCCCTAATACATAGAGACCAAACTGGTTTTATTCCATGCCGGCCAGCTGGAGACAACATACGCAGGGCAATTCATCTTGCACACCATGCCCGCCGTTGCCACATCCCTGCTTGCTTTGTCTCCCTTGACATCAGGAAAGCTTTTGATACCCTATCATGGTCATACCTACAATCAGTACTACGTATCTGGGGTTTCGGCCTACACTTCCTGGCCTGGATTTTATCTATGTATTCTACCCCGTCAGCCTATATCCGCTATGCTGGCTTCCAATCTTCCACTTTCTCAGTGGGCTGTGGTACTAGACAGGGCTGCCCCTTATCCCCCCTCCTTTTTCGCACTCGCATTTGAACCGCTTGCCCACAAAATCTGTTCCACCCAAAACGTAAAAGGTCTTGAAATCGGAGGTCAACTTTACAAATTATGTTTATTTGCAGACGACATTCTCATATTCCTCACCTCCCTGCTCACCACTACCTCCAATCTCCTGACTATCCTAAATCAATTTATCAAGATCTCAGGCTTAGTTGTTAACCCGCATAAATCCAAAGCGTTGAATGTCTCCTTACCTGCACCTCTCCTCACACAACTACAATCGGTACTTCCCTTTTCTTGGGCCACCCACCACATTTAGAGATTAAACTTACGGCAGACTCACATGATCTCTTTACAGCTAATTACCCTCCTATGCTACAACACCTTACTAAACTTATGGATACTTGGGCCTCTCCACCTCTTGCCTGGCTAGGTCGCATCACAGTTACCAAAATGGCTTTGTTGCCAAAAATATTATACCTATTTAGGGTCCTACCCTTACATGTCCCCCTCTTATTATCTACGTCAACTTCAACGCCAAACCTTCTCCTATGTTTGGGGTAAAACTAGGCCCAGGGTGCCACGTAAGATTCTTCACCTCCACAAACTCCAAGGTGGGTTGGGTCTCTCTCAATATGCCAAATACTATAAGGCAGCACAACTGGCCCAACTGACGAAATGGCTACACAGGAAATCCCCCTATGGGTGGCCTTGGAAGCAGTTGAGTAAGACCCTCTATCTGTTGCCAACCTTTTATGGCTAAAACCCACCGACCGCCGATTGATTACCAATGCTATTCTGCGTCACTCATTACACCTTTGGGACACTCTCAAATTTAAATACAAACTCCAATCGCCCCATACCCCACTACTCTTGTATCTACATAACCCATCCTTCCCCCCAGCTTGGGAATCCCCATCCTCATTTTACCGATGGTCGGCAGCCGGCCTTACCAGAGCTCATTCCCTGCTCACCTTCAATTCATTTAAATCCTTTCCTGCACTTCGAGACTCACACAGTCTTCCAAGTTCTGAAATCTTCCACTATCTACAGATCAAACACTTCCTGACCCGATGCATCTGTACTGACTCAACCCTGCCCACCTTGACCTTGTTTGAGCATGTTTGTCTTCATGATCCTCATGCCCGTGGCCTTATTTCTTTACTCTATTCTAGACTTTCTGACTCCCCTGACCGAGCTCCCCGACTTATGCTACAAAATGGGAACTGGACTTGGGGACCCCACTGGACCCCGAGGACTGGTCCAAAATCTGGCAGGCGACAAAGGCAGCCTCACAAAATATTGGGGCCTCAGAAACCAACTATAAAGTACTAATGCGTTGGTACCTAGTGCCCGCTCGCATTGCAAAATACCTGCCATCATACTCTTCGGTATGCTTCCGAGGCTGCCAGGATGCTGGCACCCACATGCATATCTGGTGGTCATGTTCTAAGGCCCAACAATTTTGGTAGGCTATCTTTCACTTTCTTTCCACCCTCATGGACACACCCATCCCACCCGACCCTTACCTAGCGCTTTTAAACATGAAACCAGACGATGTTTCTAAGAGGCGGCACAAGTTATTCTTACAAGTTACGACAGCAGCCAAACAAACCATAGCTAAAGCTTGAAAATACCCTCACCTACCTGTACCCGAGGTGAAACATAGAGTCACTAACGCTATGATTCATGCGAAGATTGAAGCTGTCCTGCTGGATAAAGTTGAGAAATTTGATAAGCTTTGGCAACCTTAGGTAGACCACTTTCTACCACCAAACTTTGACAGCTGCCTTCTGTTGCCCTGAATCTCGTCCTTGCGCCATCTGCATCTGTCATTGAAATCCTGTCCCCCCCCGGCGACCTATGTTCCCCCTCCCCCTTCCTTCTTTCTCTCCTGTGCCCCTCCCCCACCCCCCCCCCGTTTTGTTCTTCCCTCCTCTTTTCTATTCCTTTCCTCCCTCTTCTTACCTTTCTTTCCTATATATCTACACTGTACTATATACAATGTCCCGGATCTCACAATTTCCTAATGCCTTGCTTATATTTCTCCACATTTATTGAGTTAACTACCTCCTCACGGTTACTGTTCATATCTCTTTGATCCCACTGCCTAGGTCATTGACCTTATCGTTATTACATCAGTAATCCTGGTTGTGTTTTATTACTTTTGGTGACATTACCTTTTTATAAGAGATGCAGGCCGCCGGCTTCACCTCCTCACACAGGCACAACGAGTTCCCTTTCAGGGGTGCCTGGGTGTTTGCTGAGCCCGATGAGTCTCCCTTCTAGGTCACCAATTTCACTATCCCTTATATTTGTTCATTGAAATGGTTTGTCACAGTTACAGTAACCAGTAGTGTTGAGCGAACACGGACTGTATTATTCGTGTTCGTACCGAATAATTGGATTTTTTGTACCCGAACACGGACACGGACACTTTACTGTATGTTCGGGTAAAAATCCGTGTTCGGTCGTTTTATTTCCGGGTTTTGCATGCTTTGGCGCTCTTTTCATGGCGGGCTTTCAACAGCCAATCAACAATCGTTTAACTGGTGTGCCTTAAGCCATCCCAGCCATGCCTGCAAATGTCTCAGTAGCTGTGATTGGCCGTCTGAAGCATGTGACCAAGTCTTTATAAGTTCGAGGCAGCCGCAGCGGCGTCATTATGCTGCTTAGATTCAGGGACAGAGCACACATCAACGTGCTGGCTGCTGATTAGGGAAAGATAGGCAGGAAAAAACCATTTGTGTCCGGATAGAATTGAGGGACAGGTCGGAGTGTTTAGGCAGGGCGAGTTGTAGGCATTTTAGGGATAGAGTCTGCTGAATTATATAGGGTCAGTGTCTTCTACAAACTACAATCGATATTGCTGTGTGGGGGGTGGGGTCTGCACTCAATCCTGATCTACGATCTCTTCTCAATCCTGTTAGGGACAGAGTCTGCTGAATTTTAGGGAAACTGTGTTCTACAAACTACAATCGATATTGCTGTGTGGTGTGGGATTGGAGATAGGCAGGTGTCAGTGATCCACATCCATTTTTCTGTGTGTGAGCTGCAGTGAACACAATCTTTTTGGGCTGCAGTGAACACAATCTTTTTGGGCTGCAGTGAACACAATCTTTTTGGGCTGCAGTGAACACAATCTTTTTGGGCTGCAGTGAACACAATCTTTTTGGGGTGCAGTGAACAAAATCTTTTTGGGGTGCAGTGAACACAATCCTTTTTGGTGTGCAGTGAACACAATCTTTGTGGGGTGCAGTGAACAAAATCCTTTGTGGGGTGCAGTGAACACAATCTTTTTGGGGTGCAGTGAACAAAATCCTTTTTGGGGTGCAGTGAACAACATCCTTTTTGGGGTGCAGTGAACACAATCTTTTTGGGGTGCAGTGAACAAAATCCTTTGTGGGGTGCAGTGAACACAATCTTTTTGGGGTGCAGTGAACACAATCTTTTTGGGGTGGAGTGAACAACATCCTTTTTGGGGTGCAGTGAACAAAATCCTTTTTGGGGTGCAGTGAACAAAATCATTTTTGGGGTGCAGTGAACACAATCTTTTTGGGGTGCAGTGAACACAATCTTTGTGGGGTGCAGTGAACACAATCTTTTTGGGGTGGAGTGAACAACATCCTTTTTGGGGTGCAGTGAACAACATCCTTTTTGGGGTGCAGTGAACACAATCTTTGTGGGGTGCAGTGAACACAATCTTTGTGGGGTACAGTGAACAGAATCTTTGTGGGGTGCAGTGAACACAATCTTTGGGGGGTACAGTGAACACAATCTTTGTGAGGTGCAGTGAACACAATCTTTGTGGGGTGCAGTGAACACAATCATTGTGGGGTGCAGTGAACTCAATCTTTGTGGGGTACAGTGAACACAATCTCATACTGAAGGTTTGAGGGTGCTGCCTGTTCCATACTCCCCCTACTCCTCATCTAGCCTTTTAGGGGTACAAACAATAGTAATTGGGGCCTAGTGTGGTTGTGTACGTGTGATATACATACACTTTTTTGGGATCATATTTTCTATTCCGCTATTTAATCAAAAACCTTTGGGGATCAGTTAAATTGGGGGATAGTCTGTGTTGGTACGTGTGAGAGAGATCCACCTTTCCAAGTTGTTGGGGTTCATCTCATACTTCTGAAGGTTTGAGGGTGCTGCCTGTTCCATACTCCCCCTACTCCTAGCCTTTTAGGGGTACAAACAATAGTAATTGGGGCCTAGTGTGGTTGTGTACGTGTGATATACATACACTTTTTTGGGATCATATTTTCTATTCCGCTATTTAATCAAAAACCTCTGGGGATCAGTTAAATTGGGGGATAGTCTGTGTTGGTACGTGTGAGAGAGATCCACCTTTCCAAGTTGTTGGGGTTCATCTCATACTTCTGAAGGTTTGAGGGTGCTGCCTGTTCCATACTCCCCCTACTCCTAGCCTTTTAGGGGTACAAACAATAGTAATTGGGGCCTAGTGTGGTTGTGTACGTGTGATATACATACACTTTTTTGGGATCATATTTTCTATTCCGCTATTTAATCAAAAACCTTTGGGGATCAGTTAAATTGGGGGATAGTCTGTGTTGGTACGTGTGAGAGAGATCCACCTTTCCAAGTTGTTGGGGTTCATCTCATACTTCTGAAGGTTTGAGGGTGCTGCCTGTTCCATACTCCCCCTACTCCTAGCCTTTTAGGGGTACAAACAATAGTAATTGGGGCCTAGTGTGGTTGTGTACGTGTGATATACATACACTTTTTTGGGATCATATTTTCTATTCCGCTATTTAATCAAAAACCTCTGGGGATCAGTTAAATTGGGGGATAGTCTGTGTTGGTACGTGTGAGAGAGATCCACCTTTCCAAGTTGTTGGGGTTCATCTCATACTTCTGAAGGTTTGAGGGTGCTGCCTGTTCCATACCCCCCCTACTCCTCATCTAGCCTTTTAGGGGTACAAACAATAGTAATTGGGGCCTATTGTGGTTGTGTACGTGCGAGATACATACACTTTTTTTGATCATATTTCCTATTCCGCTATTCAATAAAAACCTTTGAGGATCAATTGAATTGCGGGATAGTCTGTGTCGGTACGTGTGAGAGAGATCCACCTTTCCAAGTTGTTGGGGTTCATCTCATACTTCTGAAGGTTTGAGGGTGCTGCCTGTTCCATACCCCCCCTACTCCTCATCTAGCCTTTTAGGGGTACAAACAATAGTAATTGGGGCCTAGTGTGGTTGTGTACGTGCGAGATACATACACTTTTTTTGATCATATTTCCTATTCCGCTATTCAATAAAAACCTTTGAGGATCAATTGAATTGCGGGATAGTCTGTGTCGGTACGTGTGAGAGAGATCCACCTTTCCAAGTTGTTGGGGTTCATCTCATACTTCTGAAGGTTTGAGGGTGCTGCCTGTTCCATACCCCCCCTACTCCTCATCTAGCCTTTTAGGGGTACAAACAATAGTAATTGGGGCCTAGTGTGGTTGTGTACGTGCGAGATACATACACTTTTTTTGATCATATTTCCTATTCCGCTATTCAATAAAAACCTTTGAGGATCAATTGAATTGCGGGATAGTCTGTGTCGGTACGTGTGAGAGAGATCCACCTTTCCAAGTTGTTGGGGTTCATCTCATACTTCTGAAGGTTTGAGGGTGCTGCCTGTTCCATACCCCCCCTACTCCTCATCTAGCCTTTTAGGGGTACAAACAATAGTAATTGGGGCCTAGTGTGGTTGTGTACGTGCGAGATACATACACTTTTTTTGATCATATTTCCTATTCCGCTATTCAATAAAAACCTTTGAGGATCAATTGAATTGCGGGATAGTCTGTGTCGGTACGTGTGAGAGAGATCCACCTTTCCAAGTTGTTGGGGTTCATCTCATACTTCTGAAGGTTTGAGGGTGCTGCCTGTTCCATACCCCCCCTACTCCTCATCTAGCCTTTTAGGGGTACAAACAATAGTAATTGGGGCCTAGTGTGGTTGTGTACGTGCGAGATACATACACTTTTTTTGATCATATTTCCTATTCCGCTATTCAATAAAAACCTTTGAGGATCAATTGAATTGCGGGATAGTCTGTGTCGGTACGTGTGAGAGAGATCCACCTTTCCAAGTTGTTGGGGTTCATCTCATACTTCTGAAGGTTTGAGGGTGCTGCCTGTTCCATACTCCCCCTACTCCTCATCTAGCCTTTTAGGGGTACAAACAATAGTAATTGGGGCCTAGTGTGGTTGTGTACGTGTGATATACATACACTTTTTTTGGATCATATTTTCTATTCCGCTATTTAATTTAACTGGGCCTCCATGCGAGACCTGTGTGCCTTGTTGCGCTGTTTTGAGTACTCCACCAACATGGCCAGTGGCAATGACGCCGTTCTCAGCTTAACTATCCCACTTCTATGCCTCCTTGAAAAAACAATTCGGGCGATGATGGAAGAGGATGTGGCACAGGATGAGGAGGAGGAGGAGGATGAAGAGGTAACATTTCCAAGGCTTTCAGGGCAGTCATTCGCAAGGGGCTCCGAGGGTGGGTTCCTGCACACGCAAACGCCAGGGACGCAATTGTCCAGCAGGGGCACAGTTCTGGAGGATGAGGAGGATGAGGAGGAGGAGGAGCTGGAGGAGGAGATGGAACCATGTTCACAGCAGGGTGGCACCCAGGCCAGCTCATGGCCATCACTGGTGCGTGGCTGGGGGGATACAGAGGACACGGACCATACACCTCCCACAGAGGACAGCCTTTCGTTGCCTCTGGGCAGCCTGGCACACATGAGCGATTACATGCTGCAGTGTCTCCACAACGACCGCCGAGTTGCCCACATTCTAACTTGTGCTGATTACTGGGTGGCCACGCTGCTGGATCCCCGTTACAAGGACAACGTACCGTCCTTAATTCACTCACTGGAGCGCGATCGCAAGATGCGCGAGTACAAGCGCACGCTGGTAGACGCCATGCTGCTGGCATTCCCATCTGACAGCGGGGCCACAGTGGAAGCACAAGGCAGAGGAGGAGGAGGAGGAGGTCGCCAACGCAACCAGGGCACCGCCAGCACCTCAGAAGGCAGGGTTAGCATGGCCGAAATGTGGAAAAGCTTTGTCAGCACGCCACAACAAACAGCAGCACCAGCAGCTCAGATGGAACGTCTTAGCAGGAGGCAGCATTTTACCAACATGGTGGAGCAGTATGTGTGCACACGCCTACATGTAGTGAATGACGGGTCTGCCCCCTTCAACTTCTGGGTCTCCAAATTGGGCACATGGCCTGAGCTTGCCCTTTACGCCTTGGAGGTGCTGGCGTGCCCTGCAGCCAGTGTATTATCTGAACGGGTATTTAGCACGGCTGGGGGCGTTATAACAGACAAGCGCAGCCGCCTGTCCAGAGACAATGTGGACAAGCTCACGTTCATTAAAATGAACCAGGCATGGATCCCACGGGACTTTTCCGTACCTTATGCAGAATAGCAATGGATACCGACCTTACCCACCCATTGTTCCATTTTTGCTCTTTCTCACTCTTTTGGGGTGTACCCTCATTTAAAATTTGTGAAAAGAAGCAGTGTTGGCTACCTCGTCCTCCTCCTCAGGGCCAGATTAATGTAGGGGCTATTGGAGCTGCAGCTCCAGGCCCCTACCTTTTATATAGGCCCCGGGTTGGCCATATTCACTGTTACCGCTCTTCTGTCACTTGTAAACACAGAAGTCTGGCTTCTATGCTCGCTTCCCCAGGCAGCACCCTCAGAACCTCCCCACACAGCGTGAAGGCCGGACAAGGAGGGACAGTTGGCGATGCATGGATGTGTTTATGGGCTTCAGAGACAGCATCCCATGTTGAATTAGGCATGCATGGCTGCACCCTTCCTCCTCTGGGTGCATGGCAAGGCACGGCCCTAAGGCCCTTCAAAATCCTCAGCACCAAGCCCATGATGCTGTTAATCCGGCCCTGGTCCTCCTCCACCGCCGCTTCCACCTACACCGCCCATAGGTGTGCGCAGCCTATTGCATTAAGGTGTGCACCCCAAAGTTGAAATACACATGCATGTGTTTGCCAGCAGGGAGAGTAATGTATCGGGGCCATGTACCTGTAGGCAAGGAGAAATAGAGCAGAGCAGGTCCCAGGGAGATCTTTCCCATCTCCTCACTGGCAATGCTATGTGCCCTAGGTGATTAGGGTGTGCCCAGGCCCACCCAGCACACCCTGTGCGCACGCCTATGTCACCGCCACATCCACCACCACCTTAACCTCCCTCCTACTCCATATGGGCCTCGTCCTTCAGAGATGAAGAAGAACATTGTTTTATTTTTCTGTTTTTTTTTGTTGTTTTAAGTTATTTCCCTATCCACATTTGTTTGCAGAGCACTTGCCATGCTCTTAATTACGTTTTGCTGCCATTTGCAGCACTCTAGCCCTTTCCTTTGGTGTTTTAGAGCCATTTTAGTGCCTTAAAGTTCGGGTCCCCATTGACTTCAATGGGGTTCGGTGTCCGGGAAAAGTTCGGTAAAAGTCCGGGACACGGACCCGGACTTTTTTTTAAAGTTCGGCCGAACCCGTCGAACACGGACATCTAGGTGTTCGCTCAACCCTAGTAACCAGTTCAACTCTGTTATTAGTATTATGACTGTAATTTCTCCTCTGTGAGTTGTACTTTGTACGTTGTATTTACTCATATTCCTGAATAAAAATGTTTGAACAAGAAAAAATGTGCATGTAAGTGCACCTGAAAAATCCCATATTATTCTTCTAATATATTTAAATATATTTAAACATATTCAGGGATGTGGTGCTGGTGTCATTCTCATCCTCTACCCACAAAATACAGTGTCTAGAACCCTATCACGTTTTATTGCTCTTTGTGTCCCCGCTAGGGAAATTCATCCTATTTATTTGACTTGGTTGACCGTTGTCAATGATATAGAAAGTGATGAAAAATCTAAACTTTTACAGGGGTCACTGGAAATAGAAAAAGTGAGGGTAAATTGTCGAATGGGAATACCTGTTCCAGTGACAAATGTCTAAGAAGGCAATTCCTATTCTGCTTGTAGAGATTTTGTTCTGTTTCAAATGCTGTTTTATACATTGACATGCCTCCTTAGACCCAGTCTGTCCAGGCAGTATGGTCACCTGCTGACCTGTCACTATCCACAGGCAGCTTAAGTCTTCAATAAGACACAAAATGTGAATCCAATACAATTTTAATTTAGATAATTGCAGTTTAGGGGATGTTTTTCTAGTATTTTGAAGTATATGAAGACAAATACTTTCTTATGCCCTGTCTCTGCAAAGAACTAACATTGACTGAGGGAACATGGAGGAAACATGGAGGATCTAGTTAGGACTGAACTAACTAATAATAGAGGGGGGGTGTTGGGACAGAGGAATAATCCAAATCACATACAGTAGTAAGCAAGTTGTAAAAATCACCCAATCACCAAAAACCATTACTAGATGTCCGCATGTATCAAAAGAAAAGTAACTTGATGCAGTTTAATACAACACAGAAAAAATACAGATAGGGACAGAGCAGGTTTCCTCACACTTACTACTGTGCCTTTAGGACAGCAAGTGAAGGAAATTTCTCCAGTGGGATCCAAAGTAAAAAATAAACTGAATATGCTTTTAGCCCTTTTTCTACTCTATCCAAAACAAAAACGTTTTGGCATTACATACACTTTAATATTCCTACCCATGTTTCTGATGGGACCATGCTTTGATTCTAAAGTATGTTTGGTATTGCATTCCCCAAAATAAGTTTGTGAGCTTTCCATTCAGCCCAGGGATACTGTAGGTATCTTATAAACAATTGTACCCCCACATCATAACTGCACCTTTAGAACCATGGGGCTTTTTAACCCACAGTATTCCACTGCAAAAATCTCAGTGAAGCCTTTGACTTTCCTCAAAGAAGCACATGATGTGTATTGTGTATACCCAAATGTTATTTTTCTTTTTAGATAGAGTAGGAAAGTACTTGTTTTTGCTGTCTGTGTCCACCAGCAGGGACACAAATAGCAATTATAGCTTAAATGTTATTTCTACTTTTGCAGCCATATCGGGAGAACATCTACTTTATATTTGTTACATGTCCCCATAGCGTACCTAACCTCTGTACAAAGAAAATTCTTAGGTAGTTCTCTTTGTTTATGAGGGGGCTGGGCAGCTGTGCTTGCCACAATTAACCCTGTCTGTAATGTGCAAGCAGAACTTCATTTTCAATTGTAACTAGATTTGAACACTGTCTTAACGAAGGGTTAAAGGTGTAGAGGCTTGATCTTTAGCATTGTACAAGGACATATGTGGGATAGGCTCACTCTAACATTGTTAAAAAATTAAAAAAACATTGCAGCCATCCATGACACCTCCCCCTGAAAAACATTAAGCCCCGGTTCACACTTGTGCGTGTGCGGGGTTCGCATGTAATGTCGGAGCGCACTGCTCCGACATTACATGCGATCAGCTGTGCGGTGCGAGTTTAGCCATACAAACTGTATGGCTAAATTTGCATCGCTCCCGCAGCAAACACGCACAGGAGGCATTTTTGCAGCCGCATCAGGATCGGATCGCACAGCGGTTCACACTTGTGCGATCCGATCCTTTGCGAGCTGCACGATCGCAATGCGATATGCGATCAAACTGGGGGTGTCGTTAAGATTACATTGACACCCCCAGCGTATCGCATATGGCAGTGTGAACTGCCGGGGGTGCGTGTGCGATGCGGGAACAGGCTGCGAATTCGCAGCCTTCCCGCATCGCATATATGTGAACCGAGCCTAAAGCAGTGGTCTCTGAACTGCGGCCTGGAGGCCAGATGCAGTCCTTTGCATGCCTTTTTCCGACCCCTGGGAAACTATTCCTCACACTGATACGAGACAGTATTCTGCCATCTGAAATCAACAATGGGGCACCATTTCTTACACTGACACCATTAATGGGACATTATTCCCCTCAATTATGCCAACGATAGGACACTATTCCTCCCCCTAATACCAAATCTGGCAATGTTGAATGCCACTAATACCAGGAACATTTCCACTCACACTAGCCCCAGTCCAGCCCTCCTAAAGTCTTAAGGACATTAAACCGGCCCTTTGTTTAGAAAGTTTGAAGACCCCTGATCTAAAGTAACAAAAATATGAACAAAAACTTTTAGGCATACTATGTGAGTGGAAATACATAAGAAACATATAATAGGGGTGTTCTTACAAATGGAAAGTGGAAATGCTCATTGAAAGAAGATAAATACCCAAAATAAAAAATAATTTTCTTTAAATATCCTGTAAAGCTTACTTATGAGACTCTTACTGACAGGTAAAAAAAAAAAAAAATTATATATATATATATATATATATATATATATATATATATATATACACTCTGTGTGTGTGTGTGTGTGTGTGTGTGTATGTATGTATGTATGTATATATATATATATATATATATATATATATATATATATATATATATATATATATATATATATATATATATGCAGTGTGTAATCATTGAGTTTACAGTTGCCATGGCTCCTACGACTTAAGAGCACTTCAAGCACCAGAAAATTCAGCATGTACAGGAACTTTTCTAAATTGTAAAGAGTGTTAGTTATGTCTTTTGAAAAAGAAACATTCTATTGCTATGCTATTATTTGGCTTTACAAGGGCATAGTTTTGCATCACATGTAATGGGTATTTTGTTTTATTATATTAGGTGATGTTAATTACCCTATTTTCATCCTCTAGAGCAGTCTCTGCTGATGAGGGAATCTTTAAAATGACTTTAAGGTCTCAGGAAACCTCTGCTGATAAATATCATGTCTACATTTTATGGTATGCTAGTGTGAACTGTAAGGTATAGGTATAGGAATAAGTAAAATAATAATAATTTGTGTTTATGACACTCAGGGTTGCTCTACATGAAGAAATGATTTTTAGTAATAATAATGAAATTAAATTAATAATTATAACAATAGACAAGAAAAAAAATCTCAGACAGTGGAAAAATTCAGTGTTCCCTCCCATTGGTATCCCCCCCCCCCCCCCTTAATTGGTAGTCTGTGAGTTAAGGACCCTATAGGAAAACTGTTTTTATATTGGTAGTCAACAAGAAGAATGCTCCTTGCAGTGCTGGTCAGGCAGAAAACCGACCCTTATAGTAGTGGTCAGGGATAGGAATGTCCCCCCTTATGGAAAAATAAAGAGATAGTTAGTGTCAAGGGTTACTTACCCAAGAGGGAGAAGTTTTTCAATGCTCAAGGAACACTTTACAACCAAGCATCAAGCACTGTTTTATTTCTAACCTGTGTGAATAATCAACTCTGTAATGTGAGCTGTGACTTCAGTCCCTCTGATGGAGTTGGTCTGCTCTATGTCTCACATAATGCATAACTTGTTCCAGCCTCCTCCCTTTCGAGGTTGTCACATAGTTAGATGTCTTACTAAGGGTATTAGTAAATAACCTGAAAAAAAAACAAGCTTGGTCTAAGAGGTCAATAAAATGCTTAATTTATAGATTCCATATAAAATATAAAATATTAACTTTTATTGTGCAATCAGTGTTTAATTTTTTTTCTGTTTCCTCCATCAAGTTAACATGAAGGTTATGATGCCATCTTAAATTAATTCATTTTTAGGTGTGCCATTGCACCCCCCACCCCCACACTTTAAATTAGTAGTGTCCCTTTCTTAAATTGTAAATAAAGTAAAAACTTTGTTTTTCTACCTTTGGATAAAGTATGAAAGGGTTAAAACCACTATCAGGTTATGTTTTGCTACATGTGTTTCCCACTACGGAGATTTCCCTTTACTTCCTGTCCTGGTGATGTTACAGGAAATCTCTCCAAAGTGAATGGAACTCCTATTACTAGGAACAGATATCCATATTAAAGTGTTTTCCCTCACTTCTTGTTCTGGAGATAACTCAAAATGTTTGGTTTTCCCCTCACCTTCTAACTCAGGGATAATGATCCACAGGACAATTAAATCTTTCTGGCAAGGACAGGGAAAGCCATTAAAAACTTGACAAGGGTTCTAACACTTTATGAACACTTTAAAATGTAATTTGTGACATTCAGCCTGATGCCTAAGTTGGGAACTATAGCTGGAGAGTATTTCTCCTGTCTTTAGCAGCCCCTGTTCCCTTAACCCTTTTGTTGACACCCTAAAAAATAAATTAAATCACACTCCATTAGTTTCTTCCATACTGGCTGGGGAAAGTGACACCAGGAACCTGGAAATAAAATTTTACGAGTTGCGTCCGGGTCATTAGCAGAAGGGGGAGATTAGCATATGTATGTTTGCTGATCTCCCTCCCCTCTACCCAATGGCATGTGCAATGCTTGTCACAGGTCCCCTGATGGGTGCGTGGAGCCTGGAAAACAAGGCTGGGGTACGCACGGTATGGGACCAGCTGTTATAGGGGGTGTGCGGAAGGGGTGGCTGCACAGCCATGGTATTGCTTTCATCTGACAGCCGCCATGGCCGCGTGCATTCCAGCTTGGATCCAGAAGCCCGGCCTCACCGTTGCCTCTCCACTCTTGCACATGCCAGCATCCCTGGATACATGACAGCCGCGAGTCAACTCTCTCCCATACATCTATGTAGGACAGCGCTGAGCACAGATAGGCCTAGTTATATGCCTTACCGCTATGGATATTCCTGTAAGTGTTTTTAATCCTTATGTGTCAAAATAAACTGTGTATGCTGCACTTAGAGGCGCCTTGTGCCTTTCTTATATTCCTCCAGTGGGAAAATGTAATCCAGTAAACAATCCAAGGCAAGGAAGGTAGAGAATAAGCTTAACCCAGTAAACAGTTCAGGGTCAAGGCAGGTTGCAGGCAGGGGTAATCCAGGGAACAATCCAAGGTCAATGCTGGTGGAAATCTGAAAGATGAATCTAAGTTCGAGGCAGAGGTCATTAACAAGTGTATCCAAGACAGGTTGACTGGCAAGGAAAAATGAGGCACAACTAGAAGGAAAAGAAAACGCAAATGCTGTCACAAGCCCAAACCTCTGAACATGTTCATATACATCGCTAGCTCAGGGAGGTGTGCTTTGACAAGTCAATCAAAGTAGGGGGCACATCAAGACGCATAAGAAGAGTGGCTGCTTGCTGCAAATGATTGCTGATTGTAGCTAGTGTTGCCAAGCTGGGACTACTGCATATGTGTATATGTCAAATATATATATGTGTATATGTCAAATATATATATATATATATTCAAGTTATCCTTGTAATGTAACCAGAGTGCACCTTTAAAAGTTTTACAAGAAGAATCGGCTTTCTCCCGGAAATGGACGAATGGGATTGTGGGAGATGTAGTTTGGAGTTGAAGGCAGACTGTTGCGTGGATGGCAGGAGGGACTATTCTCCCAGGGATCCGTGGGAGAGTGAAGGATCATGGGGGAGCCAATATACCTCTCTGCTGGGCCGAACAAGCGCTCTCTTGCTTCTGGGACTCATGGAAGACGGATCGGTCATAGAGGTGCCAGAGGACACAGTTGGTGGCGGAGGCCTGAGCGTGAAGCCTAGGGAGAGCAGAGCCCATCCTCAATGGTGCAGATGCTGGTAGTCACAGGCCGGTGACAAATCCAGTAGAGCTGAGTGCAAAGCGGGCAAAGCTGAATTGACTGACTGGGGCAGCAAGAGCCGAACATCCCCAGTGATGCAGACACGTGGGGGGAGGGGGGGACACACACACTTCGCTTGGGCCGCTGGATCATCACAAGTGGGCACTTCTGTGTGAAAGAGTGCCTGGTGACATCTTAAATTGCAAGTATAAACCTGCATCCACTATACACTGACTGCATATAAGATTTCATGTACACCATTATATTGGGATTACAAATATCACATTGAAGAGTGATAAGAGCTCCAACTGCCGGCAAAGATTCCGCAAGGCCTTGCTAGGATAGGAACTCTATTATTCGCAGTTCTTAAAGGGGACCTGTTAGAGTGTAATGGATGTAATACTGGTTATATTAGTGAAATGCCTATTTCACTTTATGGTGCATACCTTATGTATATATGTATATATGTTACTTCTGAGATTTACTACCTTACTCAAAATGCAATTAGATCACCCCTCCTTTCGGAGAATCAAGATGGCGATTGAACATGGAGACAACACCCAAAATAAGACCTCTTGATATCCTGGAAGAAAATCTTAGATACATAGATACATAGATACTCCAATCGCTAGCTTATACGTATTATATATGACTATTTCCTGTTCATGACTTTCCTCAGTCTTTATAAGGAGAGAAGAGGAACAATTAAAATAGAATTGACTTTTTGACTGAACTGTGTGTCAGCGTGGTTGATTCATTTTTGCGCGCAAACGTAATTGGGAAGGAGCAGATATATATATATTTGAGGACTGTTCTGGTCCTAATCCAAATCAAATGGCACCCCCCAGATGAGACACTTTGGGTTCTGAACCAAAGGTAGCTGATCGAGAGGAAACCGAGAGGAATCAACACAGACAAGGGCAGAGACTGATCACCTCTGAATATACGGTAAGACATAATTTGAACCTTACCCGTATACACCCTGTCTCTGTGATTGATTATCTTTGTGTCCATATCAGCTGCCGGCGGTCAGCAAGACAGGTAACATAACTTGCCCAAAGTGTATTAAGAAGGAACCTTCATAATTTATATCTGCTGCCTGTTTTGTGTTTTGTTATATGTTTGTTTACTGGCTTGTGGTGGGGTGACGAGACGGTCAGAAGGGAATTCTGTCACAGACGAGATAACTCCCCTCGGAGTCATTTATTAGTGCGTTTTTGCACGAATGCTGGGGGGGGGGGGAGGAACCACTCTCGCATGGGCCACGTTGCACGAGGAGGCTCCCGGGAGGAGGGAAAAACGTGCTTGACGCTGGGATCCTGTGAAACAGAGTTTATTCTGACAGTTCAATCCCCCTTATAATGAGTCCGTAATGTGTGTAAATGACGTATTGAATTTAAGCTAGACAGATCTTCAGTACTTGCTTCCTCTTTCTTGCATAAGAGTTTAGAATCCCCCCCCCCCCCCCGCAGCAGCATCAACCCCTCCACTCTACGTACTTTTAACTTCGTCTTTTTCCTGTGTAGTGTGACGTATAGTGGAACTAACAATCCCAGGATTCACACACATTTACAATTATTTCTGTAAAGTTCAATTGTTTTTCCATTTATTGATACTGAGTGTAGTAATAGTGGATAAGAACACTGTTTCATCATCAAAAACGTTTGCCCGTAGCTCCCATTGCGCAAGGGAAATTCGGTGCAAAAGTTCTGAGAATTGGCTACTTGCCAAGGGGGGGTTCAAGTGTAAATATCTTTGCTTCTATGACAGTTATAGAATAAATTTTTGGACATTAAGGGTTACAGCAAGTAACGTGACCATTGAACCCTATTGGCACTGAGCCAAAAGTTTTAAAGTAGATTAACTTTTCATCTGATTGTAGCATTTAAATTATATTTTAAGGGCACCCTCCATTGAAGAAGGGGAACCTCTGGTCAGAGTTTTGAAAATTTGGGCACTTTGCCAAAAGAGGGAAATCAGTATCAATCAGGAGGAATTACAAAATCGTTCACAAATTGATTGCCTGGATAGCTCAGCTGTGATGTCTTGTTCTGATTGTGTGTGTGGCCTTTTGTTTGCTATCACCAAAGAGGTTGGAGATTAGTGAAAGTCAAGGAAGGTGGCTATGTGAAGGCTCAGTTGGGCCACAAGCCGCTGCTCCCCAGCACTCCTGAACTGCGTGTTGTGAAATTGAATGTACATTACCGGTGAAACGAGGGTTTGGGTTACCCCTTAAGCAGATTGAGCAGAGAGCAGAAAGAGAGGGTTATCAACCCATTAGTTGCCAGTACTGCCCCTTCCGGCCGTTAGCTGGGACAGCGGCAGAAGAACAGGAAAGAGTGAGGGACCTTGGATTTGAGCTGGGTGGCCTATACCCTCCTCTGCCTATATTCAGTTCTCCTTGTTCTAGACCAGGATGGATGATTCCTACCACACTCCCATCCTCCCCGGATTACAGGTCCAATATATTAGTGATGGAGAAGCATCCAACTGGGACGACTAACCGCAGATGACAAGGGCACCCACTGATTTAATCCCTAATCCGAGACTCACAGTTCTGAGGACTTCATTTGCTCTTGCCCCAACTCCCACCCAGAAATGGGCAAATCCGTGTCACCCCTTATGACAGTGTGCTCAAATTGTACTAATATTAACAGTGTTTCTAAGCAACAATGAACAAATATTAACCAAAGTCCCAATAACCCCAGAGACAACATGCAGAGATCTGGCAGAAATTTGGAGCGGCAATGAACGACACCTGTCCTTTGATCACCTGATGTGTGATCCCTTGCAGAAGTGGGGCCCAAACAGAGAAGAGGTGAAGTTCTTTCTGTGTCATGAGGAATTTGCAGCAGAGGGCAATGATCAGACGGCCCGTCAAGCCCCAATCCAGAGAAATGGTTTAGTACTTTCCTTTCCACTGTAGATGTTTCCTGTGTCCCATTACTGAGCCACTCCACCTGGGAACATACCCTAACTTGCTTGCCAGAGTTGTGGTGTCTTCTACGTGCCCCTTGAATCTGCTAGGAGCTGATTTGCAGTCCAGATTAAAGGCCTTGAACGAGGAGTGCAGCTACATACTCCTCTATCCTTAGAAGACTCATCTGCTTTGTGTTCTCTGCATCTCATGATGACACTTCATGAAGGGACAACTCCAGGTTCAATACCACAGGACCCGAAGACATCAGTCACTTAAGAGTACCACCTATCAAGGTGCAACTGAAACCTGAAGCACTCCTACCCAGTAAACCACCAATACCCTTTGAAGCCAGCTCAATTCGTAGCTATTTCAGCATACGTCGAGACCCTTTGTCTAATGAAGCTCTGATACCCTGTACTTCTAAATGTAATGCCTCAAGGAGCCTAAAATTCCCCATCCCGATTTGCCAAG
>NC_138774.1:86596511-86604011 GCF_965119305.1 Pelophylax lessonae
GCATACTACAAGGCTTGAACTATTTTTTTATGTGTTAAAGTAGAATTATGGGCAAATATTTTTCCTTTTATTTTGGATAGAGTAAGGGAGGGTAGTAAATGCTATAAGATTTATTTTTGTCACCTGTGTCCCATTGCAGAGATTTCCCTTCACTTCTGTCCAATAGCCAACCAAGAACTGAGAGGAAATCCCTGCAAATTAAGGGAATTCCTTGGGGACCACCAAGTCACCAGAACTAGTGTCCCCATTGGATGATTTCCCCTCTATTACTTTTCTGGGGACAACCAAGAAGTTGGGGATTTTCTTTTACTTTCACTTTCAATGATAATGGTAAACAGGACAAATAGAGAGGATGAGTTTTAATCTATCTCATTCTCTACTCTATCCAAAACGTTAAA
Source organism: Pelophylax lessonae (assembly GCF_965119305.1). Lineage (NCBI taxonomy): Eukaryota > Metazoa > Chordata > Amphibia > Anura > Ranidae > Pelophylax > Pelophylax lessonae. Next base: position 86,596,910 of record NC_138774.1, read on the forward strand.
AAAACAAATGTTGCCTTTAGTTATATTATGATATATAAATTATAGATGCGTTGCAGCCCAATAATTTTGAATAGGTTCTCTATTGCAGCTAGCTAAAATGCATGTATCGTTGGTTTCACTGATCTGGTTGCTGCATTGTTGTACATGTTTAAAAAAAAAAAAAAAAAGATACATATAAATATACACTGTCCCAAAAGTATTGGGACGCCTGCCTTTACACTCACATGAACTGTAGAGACATCCCAGATCCCAGACCGATCGTCCGACTTTTGTCCAAGTGGTGTTTTGTTGGTTGGAATGTGCCTAGACTGCACACAAATTTTCTCGGCCAACAAAAATCTGCTTCAGAAGTGATGTCATGTGTTGGTTTGTTTTCTTTGTGTTTTTTCTTCACTGAGCATGCCCAGACTTGCTCATTAGATTTTTCCCTGTCAAAATCTGTACTGACTGCACGAAAATCGGCCGTTGTGTTGACGGCCAACAAAAATTTTATAGCCTGCACACCGACTTTTCGGCCGAAAAAAATCTGGAGTCGGTTGTCGGAAGCATCATACTAACAAGCCAAAAATCGGCAGATCGGACATTTCCCTGCAAATTTTCGACGCGTGTGTACGGGGCATTAGTCCGTAGGGTTCAATATTAGGTTGGCCCACCGTTTGCAGCTATAACAGCTTTAACTCTTCTGGGAAGGCTGTCCAGAAAGGTTTAAGAGTTTGTCTATGGGAATGTTTGACCATTCTTCCAGAAGCGCATTTTTGAGGTCAGCTGCTGATGTGGACGAGAAGGCCTGGCTCGTAGTCTCCAAAGGTGTTCTATCGGGTTGAGGTTAGGACCCTGTGAAGGCCAGTCAAGTTGCTCCACCCCAAACTCGCTCATCCATGTCTTTATGAACTTTGCTTTGCGCACTGGTGGGCCAGTCATGTTGGTACAGGAAGGGTACAAGAAGGGTCCATCCCCAAACTGTTCCCACAAAGTTGGAAGCATGAAAATTTCCAAAATGCCTTGGTATGCTGACGCCTTAAGAGTTCCCTCCACTGGAACTAAGGGGCCAAGCCCAACACCTGAAGAACAACCCCACACCATCATCCCTAGGTACCGGGGTCCTGGGAGAATGTGTACTTCCTCATTTTACCGAGCTTCAGCCCTGAGTTCTTATTTTCATCATCCTTATGAGCTGACCTGCTCGTGTGGTCCAAGCGTACTGACTTATAGGTTGTTTCTTTTTAGCTATGGTATTTGGTTTGTTTTTCTTTTGGTGTTTGGTTCCTGTTTTGTGTACGAGCCTGGGTATGTCCAATAGGCTACATAGGCTTTGTTATGTACTAAACTTTGAAAAACAGCAATAAAAACAATTAAAAAAATAAAATATAATAAAAAATGTCAATGTTATCAAAAGGACACAGGTAGCTACCATAGGCACTGATCCATTCACTCGCATACTAATGTATATGGGCAGCAAAAAGACCACAATTGAGGAAAGTAGTTGTGATATGTAATATTCCACGGGTCAATAAGTACAGTCCAGGTTAATAAAGGTGTGCACGAGTGGATAAGTCATATTGCAATCCCAGGATATTTGCATAAATTACATATATGCCAGTAACCATACTCTATAGGTATGAAGTATATTGGTGAAGCAATTTCCTGAGCTAGGGATAAACCGCTGGAACTGGGGGCTCATGTGTGTAGTAAGGGTGTGCTTGGTGGGATATTATCAGCAGGGGCAATTACAGGGGAGAAATATCCCACTCCCTGCGCACCACATGCTGCAGCCTCCGTGTGCACAATCCTGCTGTTTCCACGGCTCGTGTGTAGTGAGGGTATGCTTGATGGGATAGTATCAGCGGAGGGTAGATGTGTAAAACCAGCAGGGTATAGCCTGTTCCAGTTTATCTCACCACTTGCCGGCACTCCCAGACCACGCCAGCCGGTGCCAAACTGTCCTCCTGTCTTCACAGAGGGGAGATATCCCACTCCCTGCACACCAAGCACCACACACTGCAGCCTCCATGTGCACCCCCCTGCTATTTCCATGGCTTGTTCCCAGGGGAAGGCAGAGTATCCATAGAGAACGATCTGTGTCAAGGCATCACCGACGTAATGACGTCATGCTGATGCATTTCGGAACAGTATAAAACTGGAATGAATTTTAAACCCTGACAACTATTTGCCCAACTTGATAATATGGAAAATATAACCTGTGATTCTTTTATTAAATGCCATGCAGCAGCACTAGGCCTAAAGCGGTGTACACACTAAATCAAACGTCCGATTTTCCATAAAGGGGCGGATCATTATGTAACTGACAATGACAATGGTATTAACTTACACGAAAATTCTCAAACGACAAAGGTGAACGTTGATGTCTATGTTTGTTGCCACCTTCTTTCAAGTTTCTCTTTGCTTCTGATCATGCAAGTTTTTCTGTATTCGATTTTTTTTAACGGTTATTGAACACATTGAGTGAAAATCGGACATTGCGTTCACATACGATAAAAAATTTCTAGCTTGCGCCTTCATTTTTTTCACCCGAACAATCAGAATCTGCTGTTGAAAGCACTATATTAATGATCAGATAATCGACCGATTGTTTCTTGTACAGAAATTTATCGTGTGTACCCAGCTACTGTATATGTAGAAAGCTAAAACCATACTACATTCCTTTCTTAATGTTGTTAAAGCTGGGCACACAGGGGCTGAAAGTCATCTGAAAACTGTCGGTTTGGCAGGACTGAGTGTACAGCTCCTTGTCCCACAGAAGGTAGTCTCACGACTGCCTTTTGTCGAACGAGCATTCTGGGAAACCAGCATTCGATCAACGCTGATCACTGTATTCTGGCAGGGAGGGGATGTTGGATTGTCCCCCCTGTTAGAGCACAATAACACAGCAGGGAGATCGCTGTACTAACTTTGGATGTTTTAGAACAGCGATCTGTAAGTTCTTTTTTGGAAGGGGGGGGGTTGGGTTGCCCCCCCTGTTAGAGCACAATGTGATAGCAGGGAGATTGCTGTACTAACATCGGATGTTTTAGTACAGCGATCTTTAAGTTTTTGTGTGTGGGGGGGGGGGGGTTGGGTTGTACCCCTCTTAGAGCGCAATAACACAGCAGGGAGATCTCTGTACTTACATCAGATGTTTTAGTACGGCAATTTTTTTTTGTGTGTGTGTGTGTGGGGGGGGGGGGGGTTGGGGGTTGGGTTGTCCCTCTGTTAGAGCCCAATAACACAGCAGGGAGATCGCCGTACTAACATCGCATGTTTTAGTACAGTGATCTGTAAGTTTTTTTTTTTGTTCAGCCCGTTGGGTTGAATGGAAAAAAACGTTCTGTGTGTATCCATCACAAGTAAGGCTCCATGTACACAGGACGTTGTAAATGGCCGTTTAGGAGCAGATGGGCGTTTTTTTCAGAAGCCCCTGAACCCATCTACATTTTATCTTATCTGTCCATGTACACATGGTCGTTTACAGTAATTTGCAGGCAACTGAGTTCAGGGACGTTTTTTGGAAAGCAATTATTTTCGTTCGAACGTGTGTTTCCCGGTGTTTCAAACACAAAAACGCGACCGAACGCGACTGCACACGATAACCCGCGTTTAGCGCTCGCGTTTTTCCATTTTAAAGGGAAATTATTTTTTTTACCTCTAGGAATGGTTCTAAACGCAAACGCCCGCTAAACGCGGGTGCAAATGCGACCTAACGGATGTTTTAAACGTCCTAAAAATTCCAGCATTCAAAAGGGACTTTTAACAACGTCCCGTGTACGTAGAGCCTAAAGCCCCGTACACACGTACCGATTGTCGGCCGAAAATGTTCGGCCGCCGAACGATCGGCCAATTTTCGGCTTGTTAGTATGATGCTTCCGACAGTCGACAGCGCACTTTCGGCCGAAAAGAATCTGTCGTGCAAGCATTAAAATTTTTGTTGGCCAACACCAGAACGGCCGATTGTTCGCCAGTCAGTACAGAATTCGGCCGACAGACAGCAGATTTGCAAGACTGGGCATGCTCAGAAAAGACAAAACACACGGAAAGTTAACCATCACATGACATCACTTCTGCAGTCGGCTGTTGTTGGCCGACAAAATTCGTGTGCAGTCTTTTGCAGTTTTGATCAGACACGACAGCCCTCAGACAAAAGACGGCGATCGTTCGGCCGGCGATCGGTACGTGTGTACGGGGCTTTAGGAGAGAGTGTGTGTAAGAGATCCCACAAATATATGAAGAACAGCCTTTAAACTCATTATTGACATATGCAACACAACAGTTCCCTCTCGTGGCTAAATGTTGTTATTACATGTAAACAATATGAATTTTGCTGTTGAGAGTTTTAAAGACAACTGGGGTTCCTTTACTTAGAAGAAAAGAAATTAAAAAAAAAAAAATGGTATTATTTATATGGCTGATGTTTATGAGTTATAGAAGATGTTAAAGTGCCCGAATATTGCTTCTCCATTACTCTCATTTAATAACTGTACTTGACGGGCTATATAATCAATGTACTTGACGGGCAATAATCAATATTGCTAACTCACCCCCAAATGAACTGCAAACAGCATTTGACTTTATCATTCTCTGTGTCTTGTTTGGAGTATTTTTTTCTTTTGCATTCACTTGTATAAAAACTTTGTATAAAATCCTTTAACCTCCCTGGCGGTATGATTCTTTCGGATTTTAGGTGCTGAAAGCGGTACCATTATTTTGCATGTAATTCTTGAGAATGAGCAGCCCAAACCAACTAACTATATATATGTATATGTATATGTATATATATATATATATATATATACATAAAAAGAACAGTAAGACTGCAGGAAAGTGCATTGGGGGGCAATGTAATGTGAATTTATTTTATTTTGAATAGTATCAGTGTGTTTGGTGTGTTTTACATTTGAATTTGCCGCCGGTTCCACCCCCCTGCGAACGTCACGTCGCAGGAGACGGAAGTCGGGGGAAGGAAAGGATCGGGAGGAAGATCCGCCGCCGCATACCGCTCACATACATCGCTGGATCCTAGTGACAAGGTAAGTAACCTCTTTTACAGGATCCAGCGATGCTTCTGACGGTACCCCGAGTGCGGCTCGGGGTTACCGCTTTTGGCTCTGAAATGTAACCCCCGAGCCACGCTTGGGAACACCGCTAAGAAGGTTACTAAATAAAATCTGATTAAAAAAGTACTGGATTATTTTACAAAATGTTACTTACATCGATCAATGCATTTCGGAACATGACTTACAGATTAACGCAAGTCAAACTTTTTTTTTTTAACTATATAAGCATATATGTTTTACTTGGAGTTTTGTTTTCAGTACTCAGCATGGTATGGTTTTTAGAACAACAGAAAAAAAAAAGCAAAGCCCTTGAGTCCCTTTCAAAACCACCTTACATCAGGGTCCTCATCAGAGTCCCCTTTTTCATCAGATCTCACATCAAATCTTGCAGCAGGCCATAGCATGGAGATCGCTGATCTAAGTCATCTGTTGTAAGCAAAGGGTACAAATTAATTTCATTTACAAAATAGGTTAATAAAGTGTAAATGCAGTATTCTGAACTAGCTAAAAATACTAATAGGTACAGTGGGTACGGAAAGTATTCAGACCCCCTTAAATTTTTCACTCTTTGTTATATTGCAGCCATTTGCTAAAATCATTTAAGTTCATTCTTCTTCCTCATGAATGTACACATAGCACCCCATACTGACAGAAAAACACAGAATTGTTGACATTGTTGCAGATTTATTAAAAAAGAAAAACTGAAATATCACATGGTCCTAAGTATTCAGACCCTTTGCTCAGTATTTAGTAGAAGCCCCCTTTTGATCTAATACAGCCAGGAGTCTTTTTGGGAAAGATGCAACAAGTCTTTCACACCTGGATTTGGGGATCCTCTGCCATTCCTCCTTGCAGATCCTCTCCAGTTCTGTCAGGTTGGATGGTAAACGTTGGTGGACAGCCATTTTTAGGTCTCTCCAGAGATGCTCAATTGGGTTTAAGTCAGGGCTCTGGCTGGGCTATTCAAGAACAGTCACGGAGTTGTTGTGAAGCCACTCCTTCGTTATTTTAGCTGTGTGCTTAGGGTCATTGTCTTGTTGGAAGGTAAACCTTCGGCCCAGTCTGAGGTCCAGAGCACTCTGGAGAAGGTTTTTGTCCAGGATATCCCTGTACTTGGCCACATTCATCTTTCCCTCGATTGCAACCAGTCGTCCTGTCCCTGCACCTGAAAAACACCCCCACAGCATGATGCTGCCACCACCATGCTTCACTGTTGGGACTGTATTGGACAGGTGATGAGCAGTGCCTGGTTTTCTCCACACATACCGCTTAGAATTAAGGCCAAAAAGTTCTATTTTGGTCTCATCAGACCAGAGAATCTTATTTCTCACCATCTTGGAGTCCTTCAGGTGTTTTTTAGCAAACTCCATGCGGGCTTTCATGTGTCTTACACTGAGGAGAGGCTTCCGTCGGGCCACTCTGCCATAAAGCCCCGACTGGTGGAGGGCTGCAGTGATGGTTGACTTTCTACAACTTTCTCCCATCTCCTGACTGCATCTCTGGAGCTCAGCCACAGTGATCTTTGGGTTCTTCTTTACCTCTCTCACCAAGGCTCTTCTCCCCCGATAGCTCAGTTTGGCCGGACGGCCAGCTCTAGGAAGGGTTCTGGTCGTCCCAAACGTCTTCCATTTTAGGATTATGGAGGCCACTGTGCTCTTAGGAACCTTAAGTGCAGCAGAAATCTTTTTGTAACCTTGGCCAGATCTGTGCCTTGCCACAATTCTGTCTCTGAGCTCTTCAGGCAGTTCCTTTGACCTCATGATTCTCATTTGCTCTGACATGCATTGTGATCTGGAAGGTCTTATATAGACAGGTGTGTGGCTTTCCTAATCAAGTCCAATCAGTATAATCAAACACAGCTGGACTCAAATGAAGGTGTAGAACCATCTCAAGGATGATCAGAAGAAATAGAAAGCACCTGAGTTGTCACAGCAAAGGGTCTGAATACTTAGGACCATGTGATATTTCAGTTTTTCTTTTTTAATAAATCTGCAACAATGTCAACAATTCTGTGTTTTTCTGTCAGTATGGGGTGCTATGTGTACATTCATAAG